>NC_056737.1:1910898754-1911198754 GCF_019279795.1 Protopterus annectens
TTAGCCTCAGTTACAGGAGTGATGAGGGTGCCATTGGTAGACATGATGGTAAAGGTGGTGTTGCAGTGTTTGGTTGGGTGGAATAGTATTAGCTGTGTTTTTTGGGGGTTTAGTATTAGTTGGTAGTTGTTTATTTTTATTTATTTATTTATTTTACATTTGTTGACCGGGAAAGTCCGACTGGGTATATGCCCATTTTCAGCATAGGCCCAGGGAGAAAAGCTCCATATATTCAGACATATGAGATTTACATAATATAAGAGTACAATCTAGCATATCAGATGAAAAAAGAAACAGTATAATTATAGTAAAGTCACAGTTCAACAGGAGAAATTACCTATATGTCAGAGTATAATATCACAAGGAAGGCTCCATATATTCAGACAAGCAAAATTTCACATAATATAAGAGTATAATCTAGCATTTCAGAGGGAAAAAAACAGCCTATTTATTGCAAAGACACAGTCTGACAGGTAATGACATATGTCAGAGTATAATAACAATATAAGGTGCAAGACATTTGCCTAGTAGTATTAATTTCTCACATAGAGAAAAGCGTAAACATCGTACTGCAATAATCTGCCAGTTAAAGGATATGAAATACTGATAACCTGTTGACAGCTAATAGTAGAGCTGGCTGCTAATTAGTGGTACAGGAGAAAAGGGGGGGTTATTTGGGGTATGGACAAGGATAGTTTAGCCAGTTCTCCACCTCAGTGAAGGATTCTTGGGCATTAGTTTGAAGTAATTGGATGTTTGTTGCTGAGCATATTAGGGTAGTGTCATCCGCATACTGGACAATGCTGGCTTTAGTGGTAGCTAGGTGGAGATTATTTGTAAATATGTTGAAGAGAAGGGGGCCAAGGATTAAACCTTGTGGGACACCACATGTGACAGGAAGTGGGGGGGGGATAGGGAGTTGCCCCATTTGACAGATTGTGACCGGATGTTTAGGTAACTGTTAAACCATTGTAGAGTGGGGTTATCAAGGTTGAGTTCTGCTAGACAGATGAGGAGTTTGTTATGGGAAACTGTATCAAATGCTTTGGATAGGTCTAAGAAGGTGGCAGAGACCAGCTTTCCTTGGTTCCTGTACGAGTTTATGGTATTAGAAAAGTTAATTAGGGCAGTGTTGGTGCTATCAGAAGGTCTGAATCCATGTTGGGTTTTAGTTAGAAGGTTGTTGGTTAGCAAGTGGGTAAGGAGTTGGTGGTGGATAAATTTTTCTAGAATTTTTGAGAGAGGTGATAGGATTGCAATGGGACGGTAGTTGGAGAGGTCAGTAGATGGACCTCCATTGTGGAGGGGGATGATATATGAGGTTTTCCATAATGAAGGAATAGTATGTAGGTTGATAGATCTGTTAATAAGTAGGGAGATGGGGTAGGCAATGGCCTTGGATGCAATTTGTAGATATTTAGCTAGAAGACTGTCGGCAGCTAGGGTGGTAGGTTTGAGTTTAGCTAAGAGATTTTGAATGGTAGATGTTGGTAATGGGGTGAGTGTGAAGGGGGTGGAGTTAGTCTGGTTGTTTAAGGGTTGAGGTTGGGTTGTGGGTGATATTGCACTTACCAGGTTCAGTATTGAAGAGGTAAAGTAGTTTTTGAAACTAGAGGCTATATGTGAATCAGTACCTTTGATATCTGGGGGTGGTGTGGTGACTTTTCCAGGCTGGAGCATGTTGTTCACTGCAGCCCAGAAATTCTGTGGGTTGTTGTAATGTTTACTTTGTAAGGCAATATAGTGGTTTATCTTGTCCAACCTGACCTGTTTATTTTTGCTTTATTTCTGAACTCAGCAAAGCTTTGTCTAGTTTCAGGAGTTTGTATTTTTGCCAAGTTAACCAAGCTTGTCTCTAGTTTTGTGGCTTTGTTTAACTGGGGAGTAGGGTTACTTCGCAATCTTATTGTTTTCAGTGGGACTAGTTGGTTTAAAATCCCTAAGAATTTGGCATTAAAGTATTTTACTGCAATATCCAGGGGAAGAGTTTTTATAGGAGCCCAGTCACAGGATTTTAGGGCTTCTGAGAATTGTACTGGGGAGAAGTTTTTGTGGGAACGGATTTGTAAGAGAACGGGGGTGCTGGTAGATTTTAGTTTGTGCCGAAGGAGAAAGGTTGGGTTATGGTCACTGAGGAAATCAGGTAGTATCCCGGATAGGTGGTCAGTATTGGGCTGGTTAGTCAGGATCCAGTCTAAGGTGGATTCACGTTTGATGGTTTTGTCAATTCTTGTGGGTGAGTGTATGAGTTGTACAAAATTATATAGGTTTATGTGGTTGGTGGCTATGGGTGAGTGTATGGTGTTCCAGTCTATGTTGACATCACCTAGGAGAACAGTTTCTTGGGACAGGGAATGGGAAGGCTAGTGGAGTATAGATTCTAGTGTCTTAATGTTGTCTCCTGATGGTATATAAATGCTGAAGTAGGTTTAGTTGTTTGCATTTATTTAGTAGGATTTTGGTGAATAGGCTCTTGGCAGTGTTGTAATCTAGGTTTTTTTTTTGAAGTAGCTGAACTTTTAAATTGGATTTGTAAAGAAGGCCAATGCCACCATCTTTTCTGTGAGGTTTGTCTACTCTTAATATATTGAAACCAGGTGGAGTTATGAAGTTATCTTTAATGTGGGGTTTAAGCCATGTTTCTTTAATCACTATAATATCTGGGTTATATACAGAGATGGTTCCATGTAACTGTTCTATTTTATGTATGATACTCCGAATGTTTAGGTTTAGTATGAGTATATCAGTGGATTTGTGTTTAAATGGAAGATTGGGGTCAGGTGTGGTATGGGTGTTGTTTGTTGGGCCAGGGTTGGGGTGAATATCAGCTCCTAGTAGTAGTTGAGCTGCAATGTTGGTGATGGTTTTAAGGTAGAATATAGTTAGGAAGTGGTATTTGAGGCTAAGGTGTTTTTTAGATTGTGAGGTATAATGAATAGGAGAGGTGAGTTGTAAGATTAAAGGGTAATAGATAATTAGTGTGTTTGCAGGTATGGAGGGATTGTTTGTGGTGTATGGTAGGGTGGGTGATTTGATACAGTATATGGTGTTAAGTGGGTGGTGATAAGTGGTAATGATGGAAATAAAGTAAAGACAGATGGATAGAGAAGGCAAGAGTAATGGGATGATATGGTTGTGGGAGAGTGGTGTTGGTAACATGATAATTGAGTTCTCTGTGTTAGATGGCTGTAGATGGTTGTAGAAGGAGAGGAGTTATATGAAGTTGTGTGGTTAGAATAGAGGTGTTTTGGTTGTAGAAGAGTAGGAGTTATATGATGTTTTGTGGTTAGAATAGAGGTGTTTTGGGTTTGATGGAGTGAGAGTGTGATTTAATTTTAATTACACGCAGTATAAACAAAAATATTTTATGTTATACAATAACAATGTCAGGCAGAATACAATTAAAATAAATATTTCAATGTCAAAATAAATAAGATAGTAAATGCATACAGTAGTAGGGTTTCTTATACTACTGATATTCTATTCAGATACAGTTAAATAAGTAACTTATACAACATATAAAACAGATGTTGTTGCCCATCAGTTTATTTCTTACTTGTGCGGGCATGAATCCTGTTTGTTGCTTTTGTACAGCATATAAAACCTGCAGCACACCTAGGGTACGCTTCCACCAGAGATTAACATCACTGCTGTCCTCTAATTGATAGCAGCTGTGAAAAATCTATCACACCGACCCGCTTGGGTTACTGGAGAAAAACAGTCTCTGGGGGACAAAAGAGTCCTTATGACCAGTGCTACAATTCAGCAAAGTCCCTTCCCAGTCCGTCATTCTTAAAACTGCTAAATCAACCAAACTAGCGTTCCCTTAAAGCAAACGCACTTCTCCGCTTCATGGCCTTTTCCTGTTCCGTTATGTAGATTCACATCATCCGCTGCTCTCTCTGTCTCTGTTGCTCCACAAGTGTGTGTATATGCTCTATGCAGAGGACTCTATTTCTGAAATGATCTTCAGCAGCCTTAGTATAAAAAATCCACCGCGACTTTGCCTTACTTCAACTGCCCAGTACAAGAGATGCTGTTTAAGGCAAAGCACTCCCTAAGTCTCTCCTCCACCACTGCTTTTCCAGGAGTGAAGCCTAACACACCACACAATAGGGCCTAAAATACTTCAGGATTAATGCTGGCAATGAGTAGTCAGATCTGCCAAGTCCTCAAAGTTCACAGTCCAAGAAATAGCTGTGCAGGATATATGCCTTACTAATATTGAGTCCAAGGCATGGCATACTAGGCGGCCATGTAGGTCACCGCTATATCAGCACTGACATCTAAGGCCCAACACCGACCGTTGCAGCTATTCAGTCCAGCAATGGAAGAAACTCTTTAAGCATCTACTGCAAGACCACCAGTTATTGTAGAGCCCACATTCTGCCTCTCAGTAGTCATCTTGGGATTAGTGCTTCTGTTTTCTCTTATCCACAAAACAATTACCAAGCCAATGCATATTTTATAATTTTTCCTGTTTAGTAGTTGCAGTCATTATTGTAGGGTTGTAGTGCTTACTGCTTCTATTTGCAGTTGTTTTGTAATTGTTTTTTGTTTTTATTCCACTGTGCAGTGTGTGAATGTTTGTATATCTCCAAATGGTTAAGTTTGAGAAGAGCTTTTAAAAATGTGCGTAGTGTGCCCTCAGAATTCCACCCCAGGATACCCCACAATCTCTGTGTGATGTACCTGGGGCCAGAGCATTTAACTGTAGAGTATTCCATCTGTAATGACTTCTGGCTCCAATTGTTAGCTGACCAAAGAAATACATTAGTTCTAAAGGGTCTTCTTCCCTGAAATCCTGCTTTGGAAAAACCTAAAAAGGATAAGGAAAAGATCAGGGATAAAGAATTTGATTCAAAAAGAAAAGGTCAGAGGATGCTGGTAATAACATGGCTCCAAAGATGCAGAGGCAGTCCCCTGCCCTTTCAAACTGTGCAGCAAAGAATCCTTCTTTTTCCATCTTCAGAGTCACTTATTATAATTGCTGACAAATTTTCAAAACTTAGTGCAAGCAGACATTCGTCAGAGAGGGAGCTTCCCTATTTTGTGTCTAGACTTTACTTCCACCTCCTCAGTCAGGTCTGTCAGGTCCTTCAGGAGCCACCTTAATGTCATCCTGTTTTGAATTTGAAATGTTAGTTACATTGTGGATGCCCATTAGTTGGACTTTGCGTAAAAAAGGCACAATGGGGTTAGCAAAAACATTAGTCAATATGTTGAGGCCTTGGAATGAAAGGTGCAGGCCATCCTTTGGAAAGCAAGTAGAGCTGTCAAGCATTTCTTCTTATGCTAACATACTGGATCCCCCTGGAATGGTGCTTACTATTTGGCCAATTGTTGAAGCAAGTATTTTTTTTTATTGAATCTAGGCATCATTCTTGTAGAAAGAAGGATTCTGTTTGGTGCCAAAGTCTTGCCTTCCTAATCAGTTTTGTCCAAACTGTCTCAAAAGTGGGAAGATATGAAATCATGTCTTTTTATGATTCCACAAATGCAGCATCTCAGACCGCTGCAGCAAGGTCATTTAGCAGGGAAAATGCCTGTCTGAGGATGTGAACCCTGCCAGAAGATGTAAAATACAGTTTCTTAGTGGAAATTTGAGCAAGGAGTTGCTCTTTTGATTTACCCAAGGAAATATTTAAGTAGCTGGGGAAAGTGAAAAGCAATGGAATCTGTGAAGCAATTGTTCCATTATCCCAAAGCAGCTTTTCCATCATCCCATTCCTAAAGTCAAAAGGAATTACCCACTCAACAGTGGCCCTGTTACTGAGAAGATAACCAGCCCAAAGGTAAAAAAGGGCTTCCAAATTTGAAACTGGCAGGCAGACAATAAAGAGAAGTCCTGGAGGTACTCGGGGGACAAATCTCTAATAGGGGGTAGCAATAATTTCCTAAAAATTCTCTCTCTCTCTCTCTCCATTTATGTATGTATATATATATATATATATATATATATATGTGTGTGTGTGTGTGTGTGTATATCTGCCTTCTTATCAAAAATCCAACCTCTGCTTTAAACCTTACCAAAATTTCCTCCACAACCCCAAATAACTGGAGGCCAGCTGGTCTTATTTTCAGAAAATTAGCTAAGTATTACAAAAAACAAGTGGGTTTAGTGAGTGAGTGTACAAAACTACAAACTGCAGTTTGCAGGCATACCAAAAATGCAGGGCATCTGTACATTTTCTAAAGATTACAGACATTCGGTGGGCCCTTGATACAAGACTTGCATCTACAATAAGCCATAGAGCAAGTGCCCAACAGGAGAGCAAGGGAAAAACTTTTACTCAAGACCCTTTCTAACTACGAGAAAGAACAGGCCTTGGAGGCCAGTCCTACATGTGTCAAAGCTAAAAGAGTTTCTAATGGTGCCAGAATTCAACATACTGACTCATCAATTCCTTTTGTCCCTCTTGGCTCTTCAGTAATTATGATGACTCTGGATTTGAGGCATGTCTATCTAGATATACCCATTCACAGAAACCACAGGTGCATTCTTAAGTTTGAAGCAGGGGATTTCCACTTCCAGTTTACTTCCTTATCCTTGGATTTCACTATTGCAGCATGAGTTTTTAAACATGTCTCTGGTTCCAGTCATTGCACACTGCAGACCCATGAGCATTCTTAGATATCAGTATTTGGATGACTTATTGATTCAGGGACAGTCTTATGAGGAGCTCTAGAGAGCATTAACCTACACTCTAAAATGCTTGCAGAAACAAGGGCTTTCTCTCTGTCTTCCCAAACATAGACTGAACCCTATCGGGTTGGTTGACGTTGTAGGGTCTCCATTAGAGGAATCTATTTAGAAAATCCTCCTGTGTGAGAACAAAGCTGAATTCCTGATCAGATTCTTTCAGGAGATTGCACAGATGAAGAGCATCTCTGAATGCAGTTCCTTGGAGTACTAGGATACATAACTTTGAGCACCCTAATTGTTCCTTTAGTAGTGTTGCACATAAAGAAACTGCAATGGTGTCTAAAGAATAGTTGCCAAAAGTTCTGTCAGTCCTTGCAGTGCACCATTCTTTTCTGCCCTGTATATTAAGAACAGTGGCTCCACCAGGTCCAGAATTACCAGTGTCCCTTTCAAACAGACACCTGGAGACCGAGTTCTGAGTATAGATACATATGACTCAACGTGGGGAGTCTTTACTGCAAGTCTTGAAGAGATCAGGGCAAATGAAACAACAAATAGCTGAAGAGGCCCATTAATATAAAAGAACTGATGATGGGCAGGCTGGCATTCAAGGCCATTATTGAAGTTGTGGGTATTACTCCCCATTATAGAGCACAACAGTAATGTGGTACATAAACAAATGGAGTGATACTCATTCATATCTGCTTTGTAAGAAGCTAATGCAAGCTTGTGAAGTCCCAGACTCAGAGATGATATTGAGGGTGTCTTATATCCCATCTCAACAGAACACATTGGTGGATCTGAGAGGAACATCTGCAAGTCACCTTCAGTGGATGAAAGACGGGGACACATTTCTGTATCATCAGTGGATGCCTTCTCCATCAGTTGGACAAGTCTGCTTCTGTACGTGTCCCTGCTACCCAAGGTGATATAAAAGATAAGGAAGGTAAGGCCAAAAATGATACTAAGAGCATCTTTTTGACTGAGGCAGAATTGGTTCTCCCTCTTGTTACTGGTGGTGAAGGATTCACCATTTCACCTGCCTCAGCATGTGAATGTCTTGACTGACCTTGTGAGATCCCTCTTACATCCAATCCTGTCTGCTGTAATACTAACTGCATGGTAACCCTTTAGACAACAATTCTGAGAGGGCTAGCTAAAACTCATGTTACAAGCTAGGAGGCTAAGTGCTAGTAAATCCTGCTTAACTGAATGAAAAAAAAAACTTCCCGTGATGCCAAAGGAAAAAGCAAGCCCCCCTCCAAATTGTGGAAGTGTCTGTGATTCTACAATACTTGAGTGAGCAGTTTTACACAGAGCTAGCTTATGCCTCACTGATGATACATTTACCAGCCATTTAAACAATTTCAGAATGGCATTCTGCACATGAGGACACCCAATAAAGAGGTATTTTTCCCATGGGACTTTGATTTTGTCATAGAAAAGTTAACTGAGCACTTGTTTGCACTGATTGCTGTTGTACTCCTGAAGTTCCTGATAAGAATAAAAAAACAGCCCTGCTGATTGCTATCATTTTTGACAGAAGAATATCTGAATTTCAGGTCTGCAAAGACCTGTTTTTTTTTTCAATTTTCCACAAAATAAGCAGGACTTGTGTACTAAAATTCCATTTATGTTTAAAGAAGTCACATAATTGTCACTGAACTAAGCTGTTTAGTCCCCTGCATTCTTTCCAAACCTCAAAACAAAGGAGAGAGGATTTTATACTCCTTGAATGTTCACTGACAATTAAAATACTACCTGCAATGGAATTTAGAAAAACAGAACTGTTTGATTCTACTGCTGCACGTAAAGAGGGAAAACCAATCTCAAAACAAACCATTTCCTAATGATTAGTTTAGTGCATTGTCTTTTCTTATTAAACTGATGGTATAACCCTGTTTGGGTCTTTTAGGCTATATCTGCAACTGGCACAGCGACCACTACTGCATTTTTGAAGGGTGCAAGTGCACAGGCACTGTGGTGCAATGGGTAGCATTGCTGACTCACGGCAAGATGTTCTCCATTTCGTTTTTTGGCTGGTACACCTTTTGTGTGGAGTTTGCATATCTTGATTGGGTTCATATGGGTTTTCTCTGTTTGCTTTAGTTTTCTCCCATATTCTAAAGACATGCCATAAGGTGGATTCTGGACTCTAAATTCTCCTTAGGTATGAGTGCCTGTATATGATAAGGAAGAAAGACATGGTAATCTATTTCTATTTCCTTCTTTATCTTGGAAACTCCATGTGTAGTGGAGGCTATCCACTGGGTCACTGTGGGAGTCAGATATGACTGTTAAGAGAGTGAGCAAGCAAAGTGCACAGGACGTCTTGGAAACAGACCCTGATCCTCAGTCTACACCTTCTCAAGACACTAGGGCAGATTAATTTCTGCCACCAGAGGCTTCTGCAGACTTCCTCTGTATAGAAGCTAACTGCATAATCTTTGCATGCTTTGGGAATCATCCATAAATTGATTTTACTGCAACAGAAATCCACATGAAAAACATACTACCGTTGTGCAAAAATATACCATAATAGTAGATGTTCAAATAGGATCACTGTTTGCAGTAAAATCTCCCTTCCCATTCCTTGTTTCTAACACAGGCATTCAATGGCAGGAGTGGGTACCTAAATCACCTTTCCTCCCAGGTATCATTGTCAAAACTCCTCATTATACTGCAGTCTCTATCATTCCATTGTTCAGATTTCTTGGTAAGAGTCAGTTTTCTGGCTTTTCCTGACTGAATGTGGCAGGCTGGGTCATGGAAGGCTTTTTCCTGACTTTTTTAGCTTCTGCCCAGGGAACAGTCTGAAAAAAAACCCCATAAAACAAAGACAGCAGAGGCCAATGCCACATTTATACTAGTAATGTACTAACACCCCTCAAAAGTTAGAGTCAGCCTGGCTATGGGGGGGATGTGGGAGGGAAAGTGAAAAACTCTGATTGTCTGGTGAGATGTCAGGCCTTTCCTGCATCAGAGATCCCTACAGTGATGATTATGAGGCAGCAACCTTATTTCACCACCTAATTTTATGGTAAGTATCTTACACAACTGTACTTAATTCCACTGTCTGTAGTGAATATATTTTTGTTTTGGGAACTTGGTTTATTGTTAGCTGGTTATCTATCTAAGCTTGGAGACTACATGGTAAAATCTCACCTTCACATCTCCAAGGTTTATAGTTCATTTCTGACTTCTGCTTACTGTCTCTGTGGAGTTTGGCCTAAATTTCCTATGTCTGCATGTTTATTTATTTACTTATTAGCTTTTGTTTGCCAGATTTGTCTGTCTTGGCATAAGTTGTTCCTTTTGAGTGGAGGCCCAGGAAGAGAAGCTCCACATATAAGTATGTGTACAAAAGGTGCAAGAAGTGATAAGAAAGGGACTTCCAAGATGGCTGCACATTGAGTAGCAGCATAATTCTAGCTCTCCCAATGTGAAAACAGAAACTTAGCAGAGAAGGCCAGTGGACCTGGATTTCTGGGTAAATTTCAGTAACTGGCTAATAACTGCACTGCCTAGATGCCAGGAAAAAAGAACTACAAGAACTACAGAGGACCTGAAGGAAAATCAACTACAAAAGCTGATGAAAATAACCTTACTGTGAAGAGTACTGTAGCTGTTCAGCAAAAAACAGTGCAGGTTCCAGACATGACCTCCAATAACCTAGAGGAAAGTATAAGGCAACTCCATATAGACCTGACTAAAATAAATAAAACACTGATAGTGTATATCAACTCAAGCAATAAAAGGCTGGGAAAAAATGGAAGAAACTTTAAACAGATATTCAGGTAAGGTTATAAAACTGCAAAACTCAGGGGTCAAGTGAAGAAAAGGCTGGCTGAATATGAGACTGCGCAAGAAGAGATGTTTCAAAAAAATAATAGAATTAGAGGAGAGAGCACTTCGGGAACACCTGAAATTTTCTGCTGTACCCAAGAAGCTGGAAGGAACAGACTGTATGAATTTTATGAAAGTACAAATAAGCTACTGGACTAGTATTCCACAACAGGAACTGTTAATTGAAAGAGCACATCATGCGTATACTCCAAACTTGGCTATGAGAAAACCTACACCTTTAGTAGTAAGATGCAACCTTACCAGTAGAAGAAGTTGATTCTGACAAAACTGTGGCAGAAAGACAAATTACTAAAAGTGGGAAACAGCGGCGTGTTTGTTGATGAAGTACATGCTACAGAAAAAATACAAAAGTTGATTCAACAAAGAGTGTGCTGTGAAACAGAAGGAGATTCTGCTTCTTGTTCCTCTGGTAATAAAGAAAACAGGAAGAGTGTGCCAGTGAAACCTTTTCCAGTGTTTCAAAGGAAAATGCTTGAGAGAGGAGACAAAAGCACAAATGTTGACTAGAAGAATTTAGCTTACATTGGAAATAAAGCAGAGACAGTGTTTGGGAGATGGAGATAAACAGGAATAGAACAAGAGAATCAGGAAATATTGGACTTTCTTGTACTTTGTTAAAGTTGTAGAGGACTCTGAAGTCTATGCCCTACTTCACGTCATGAATGTTTGGAGAATAAAATCAGTAACTTGGAAATGGACATATGTGGGATTACAATCCAGTAATTATATTTGTGAAACATGACAGAACAAGAAAATCTGGAAATATTGGATGTTTTAGACTTTACTAAACTTTTAGGGGACTTCATATGCCCTACTTTATGTCATTTATGATGTTGGGGTGGGGAAGAGGAGGGAGAAATTTAACTGTAAGTAAAACAATTTTTTTCTTCATAGAACTATTTTGATGCTTATGATTTTCTTTGCATGTTATAAAGTAAAGGTTTTTCAGCTATTTTAAGTGTAATAGGGATACTAATGTAAATAGGTGCTCCTGTTTTTTTTTCTTTCTTTGTTTCTTTCTCCCTTCTTCTGTCTTTCTCCTTGTTTAGTTTTATGAAATGCAGGCACTGCAATGTAAAAAAAAAAACAAAGGTATGCTTGGCAGTTTTATGTCTAGTTTTCTAGTCCCTAGTAGACAATCTGATAAAGAGAAATGGCTTGGAGAAAATGTTTTCTGAAAGCATTCAACTGTTTTCCAGCTGAGAGAGCTATAAAGATAAAACAAACACAGACAGCACTTAATAGAATCACAGGCTGTAACATGCATCTTATCAAGGGTAACTGTTCTATTAGGTTATCTCAAATCTGTGTGTGTGGCTGTTAGCTTGGAACATTTGATCCTATTAGGAGGTAAAACGTCAGTATTTGAAGATGCACTTAGTTTTGTGTGTTGTTATTAAGTTAATAGGTTTTAGTGGGGTATTAGGGTCTGTTTGTATTTTTGTTTGAGAGTTTCAATAAAACAAAAGGTTCTGAAAGATGTGACATAGGCTCAAATGGAGATGACAGGAAACAACTGTATAAAATATTAACCTGCCAAACAATACATGCATATAACACAAAAGCTAGAAGTAGCCATTTAACCAAAAATCTGTTATACATTAAAGGTGGGAATAATATTTTTTTCAAGAATATGTTTTCTATAATGTCTTTAAATGTTAATGGTCTCATGGAAAAATACAAAAAAGAAAGAGTAGTATATTAAAATGTAGAGTGCAAATAGCTATGCTACAGGAGACACACTTGGAAAGAACTGAGCAGGTGAATTTGATAAAGAAAGGTTTTCAGGATGGTTATTCAGTGAAATACCTGGTGTAAAGGAAGAGATGAGTGCCTGTATTAATTTCAAGAGGAGCTCCAATACTGATAGAAGAGAATAAAAAAGATAATAATTATAGATTTGTAGTACAAATTACAAAGGGGCTACTGGCAAGGTCAAAGGATTACACTGGCATATATTTATATTCCACTGAACACTGCTATAATGGAGCTTAAGAAAATTCTGGGAGAAATAATCAGCTTTGAGCAAAGAATATTACTTATAGGTGGGAACTGGAATTTGATTTGCAACAATGAAGATGTGTCTGGGGGGCCCAGAAGGGAATATATAACAAAGGAGAGTAGATTTTTAAAGAAATTTATGAAAATGTCTGGCATGGAAGATGTGAAGTCAGTACTAGGAGTGTGGAGTGAATTTACATATTATTCCCCAAGATACAAAAAGTAGGCTAGGCTACGCACAGAATTTACATTTCACAGGAACATGTGCATTTAATTGAAGGTCTTGATATGCAGCCAATAACTATTTCAAATCATGCACCAGTAATAACTAAAATAAAAACACAGGTAATGAAAATGAGACACCGACGCCTTCCCATGTATCTGTTGAAAAGAGAGGAATTTAAGGAATGGGAATTGGACATTATTCAGGAGCTATTAGAGAGGATAGAAATTTCTTCTGAAAATTTAGCTATGGAATGTGATACAATTAAAGTGGAGTTTAAACAGAGTGGAAATAAAAGAAAGGGAGATATGGCTAAAAAGTAACAAAAAATATTTAGAGGGACTGAAAAATGTTAATGTATTGCAAAATGGGGGAATCTTACAGAACAAGAAGGGGAGCAACTGCAGAATGCTAAACAGAAAATATGGGATTACCTCGATAATATGCGTGAGTTTCGAAAGATTGCCGCAACTGTTTTTTTGGTAATAATTCTAGAGCACAGAAACTTTTACCAATGACTCACGGAACAGAAAATAGAAAGAGCTGTCACCAAGCTTAGGGAGCCTGTGACAAGGAAGATAACAAGGGATCCTCTAGCACTATTAGAAATATTTTGGAAATTCTATGAAAGTCTGTATAAAGCAGAGAATGTGGAAATCAAGAAAAGATACAAACGGAAATGTGTATGATAGAATTAAATATGCCAAGGTTTGAGGTAGAGGAGGCTGAATTACTAACTGGATAGGAGGAGATGAGATAAAAATGGTGATGTATAACCAATCTACAGGAAAGCCCCCAGGAATAGATTGTATTCTTATGGAAGTTTGGAAGCTAGTGGGGAGAAACTGATACAGATCTAGAAGGTTTTGTTTAACAGTATTTTAAGAGGAGAAGAGGTACCAACATCCTGGAAGAAAGTGATGGTAGCTGCAATACCTAAAGAGAGTAAAGATCCATCAGATCCAGGTTCATACAGGCCTATTTCAATACTAAACCATGAGTATAAAGTGCTTGTGTCTATAATGGCTAAAAGAATAGCAAAAGTAGTGCTAAAATTGATAGATATGGATCAGTGTGGTTTTGTGGAGGGAAGGCAAACATTTGAGAACATTAACTGAACACTTCCAGAGTAAAGCAGAATGCAAGAAAATACCACTGTTGTTGGTGGGTCTTGATGCAGAGAAAACATTTGACAGATTAAGCTGGGACTTTATGAGCCGAGCAATGGAAGCATTTGCATTCCCTGATAAAATTATAAGGTTGATTAGGAGGATAAATGAGGTATCGGAGGTGAAGATTAAATTGGGTCGTGTCCTCTAATAATTTCTGCTTGAGCAGAGGAACCAGGCAGGGGTGTCCTCTCTTTTCCTTGTTGTTTGTATTATATTTAGAACCATTGTCAAAGAAAGCAAGGGACTCAGAAATTCAAGGATATGATTGGTATGGTAGTCAAGAAAAGCTGGCTCTATTTACTGATGATATTATTTTATACCTAACAAAACCAGAAAGGGAGATTGCAGTGTTGTGGAATATTTTGAGACAGTTCCACATCTTTTCGAGATACAAAATTAATGAAGCTAAAACAAAGGCAATAATGGTAAATTATGTACCAACACACAAATTGGCTCAGCAATACCCATATTTATGGGGACATGATAAAATGAAGCATTTAGACAGAGTATGGATTAAAAATGATTCTGGTGTGGCAGCTAAGGATATGTGGGAAGAGACTAATCAAATGATAATACAAAAACAGAAAATGGAAACTATTTTACATGGATACTGGTAGTAAGATACAAGCAGTTAAAATGTTTTTATTCTCATTAATCTTATACTCAGGTCAGGCATATTTTTATCAACCAGAGGAAAAGTTGTGGATAGCAATTTTTAAAGAACTGGAGGATTTTATCTGGAAGAGGAAGACGGCAAGAGTCAAGTGGGATAAGCTTATTCTTCCAATTGGACAAATCAGACTGGCATTACCTGATTTGAAGGGGTGTTTTAGAGCAATACAGTTAAGGCTCCTATATATAGCACAAGCAAAAAACTATAATTCAAAGTGGAAAGAGATGATGATGAAACAGTGGGGAAGCTCCAGAAACAAGGAGAACTGGGATTTTGGATGCAGACCTTTAAGGAGAATAACAATAATAATACAGAATATTATATTATAAAGTAGCAGAAAGTATTCTAAGAACTAAGCCAGCATGGGAATGGAGAAAGGAGATTCTGCCGATAGAGATGACTGCAATTAGGGATACATGCAAAAGGCAAGAGGGGCTGGTAATTATTGGAGAAAACTGGTAAAGGAACCAAGGTATTGGGAGCAAATAGAGAGGGAAAGGTAATATAATGTGAAGATGCCAAGAACTTATTTGGACTGCAGGTTAGAAATGTCCTTCCCTATCAAGGACTGATATCAGAGTATAGGCAAACAGAAAGAAATGGGGGAAGGGTGGTCCTGAATGAAATACCAGCACTGGTAGAATTTTTAGTAGAATCTAGAACAGAAGTTGCTGTTAAGAAAGATATAATTAGTACAGCATATAAAATATTGCATGATAATTACAAGAATCAATCAGAGCAGGTTAGAAAGGATTGGGAAGAGAGATTGGATAAGAAGTTCACAAAGAAACAACGGGGGGTATATGTATATCTCCCAAATATGCAACAACGTTGAAAAGATTTAGGATCTTTGCTTGAAAGTGTTTACATAGGTATTTCTATACCTCAAATAAACTCCAAAGAATATTTCCTCAGGTAGACACCAAATGTTGGAGGTGTGATGGGAAAGAAAGAGGTAACTAGAAACATATTTTCTGGAATTGTAATGAGTTGGCAGACTTTAAAGTTTCTCTGCAGACTGCTCTGTCAGAGATACTGGATGAGCAAACTGGTGTAACTAAGGAAATTATTTTTTTGAGCTATGATACAGAATCAGGATTGCCTAGACATGGTAAGGCCTTGCTAAGTCTAATTATAGTTGCTGCCAAAAAAACTGTTACTAGAAAATGGAAATCAAAGTCTAAACCAACTTTACTAGAAGTAGAAAAGCTAGTAACAGAGATAAAGCAACTGGAATTGGGATCTTTAGAAAAGAGTAGGAGTAAATTACATAGGAAAAATGGGATTGTGGGATGAATACATGCAGAAGAGGAACAATGTTTAAAAGAAGGCAGGATTTGAATGAGCTATGTAATGTTTGACTGACAATGACTGGATATATTATAAGTTATGTAGAATGTTTGCAGCTACAGTTGTGTCAGCATGGTTTGTAATGTATAATGTTAGCAACTGAAATAGTGTTGGTATGGTTTATTTTCATTTATATAAATGTAAGATCGCCTGTGTCATACTCGATAATTTAATAAAGATGTTTTTGTTAAAAAAAAGTAGATGCGAAAAATTATAACTTTAAGCAATCTAATTGAAT
The DNA here is from genome assembly GCF_019279795.1 of Protopterus annectens. Classification (NCBI taxonomy): domain Eukaryota; kingdom Metazoa; phylum Chordata; order Ceratodontiformes; family Protopteridae; genus Protopterus; species Protopterus annectens. Next base: position 1,910,914,925 of record NC_056737.1, read on the forward strand.
GAATGAAAACAGAACATATAACAAAACATAAACAGAATTTTACAAAAGACAAGAGGTTGTGGAAGGCTGAGTAATAAGATGTAGGATTGTTGTCATGAAGAGAGGCTTTAATGTGCCAGTGTATGGTTTGTAGCTCTGTAGAGGGAGATATGGAAAGGATGTAATGTGAAAGGAAATGAAATAAGAGAATAAGAGGGGAGATAAAAATCAAGATAGTGAGCTATGAGATGTTGATGGAGAATAGCAGGGTATAATAATAATGAGAGGGATGTGAGAAGAAAAGTAGGAAGTAGAAAGGAAGAGGAAAAAATGGTTTAGGGAGAAACGATAATACAGAGACAGGCTGCAGATAAAATATCTTAGTATAGTGTCCTTAGTTATGGCGAGGGATAGCATAGCTTAGAATACACTGTGTAGATGGGTAGGACTTTTTGGCTAGCTAGATGAGCAGAAACACACCTGCTTCTTCCCGTATATTGAAAAGTTCCTACTATGTTATTTTATGTATGTATTTCACAATGTTGTCTGTACTTATATCTGTAATACCTGTTGGAACCTTTCTCCCTGGCATTCTGCTGAAAATATCATCAATCCCAGTTGGACTTTCTCGGTAAACAAAGATAAATGAATAAATATCATCAAATGGAGGCTTTGACATTAAATTGTATGCCCAGTTCTTCACAAAACACTTAAGTTTGCATTTTCAGCATTTGTCTATAGACTTTTAACTTATTCCACATTTCAGTGTGGAATTTTGTTTTTTATTTGTTTTTTATTCATTACTCTTTTTCATTTTAACACAAGCTTCTGTAACAAGTTCCTCCCACACAAAGCAAGGCCATCTCCTTTCATAAAATTAATGGCAACTTTGCCTTTTGTTTTATTACAGCATACCAGTCATACTGTGATTTACTAATGATAAATTTACTCCATTATATTTGTTAAGCTTAACTGTTGTAACCTGTAATGTTTTCTTTGGAAACATTGAGTGAAGATTATTAGAACAGTAGCTCTTACAATAAGCAGTCTATCTGCTTGAATACTGAAGGAGTGTTTAATGCAGGTAGCTCTGACCAATATGCACACTTCTCTACAAAGCTTGTGCTCCTCCCCTAACTCCTATAATGCACCTCACATCTCCTAGTACTCTGGATCTCATTTGCCAGCTTTGCATCGAGATGCACATCTACCAGACTGGAGCGACTTCAATGATAAGTGCTCTTTTCACTTTTTGTACAATAGGTTCATAGGTAGGTACTAGGCTATCTGCACGAGGGCATTTATAAGCCTAGCCAGAGTGTGTCAGCTTTCGCTGCCTCATTGATTAATTAACTGAGCCTCTATCAAGCAGAGCCAATGAAGTGATCCCAGGGGTGTACTTTGTTACCCATCCACTTGTCAAGGCTTCTCTTGAAGAGTGTTAGTGAGGGGCTCTGCCTAATGGAGTTAGGAATTTTGTTCCAAAGCATGGGGAGTCTCTGTGATAGGAATCTATCCCTCCAGCATGTTCTATTTATTGTTGTGGTGAGGTTTAGCTCACTAGATCGCATGGCTTGCAGTGACTTGGATTTCTTTAGGTGGAGCATGTCCATCAATTCTGAGTTGGACATGGCTTTGTAAGTCAGGCAGAGATCATCTCTGAGTAAGCGATATGCCACTGAGTACAGCCGGAGTTTTTTCAGTCGGGCTGCATAGGACATATGTTTGAGGCCAGTAATCCTCTTGGTGAGGTGCTTTTGTGGTCTTTCAAGCTGTTGGAAGTGTCTTGTGAGGTACATCCCAAATGGGGCATTGTACTCTATGATGGGTCTGATGAGTGACGAGTAGAGGGGCACTATAATCTCTTTATTTCTAGATGCGAACCCCTTAGTAATTAGATGGGCCACATAGAAGGATTTCCTAACTACTTTGGCAATATGATTGTCAAAGGAGAGATTACTATCTACCTGGGTCGCCAGATCTCTTATTACCTCTTCTGTATTAAGGGGGCTTCCGCCTATGTGGTAATTCGTGGGTGTTTTGTTTTTCCCAAACGGGATGACTATGCATTTTTTTGGCATTTAGCTTGAGGCCATGACTTTGACACCAGGTGTCTGTCTCAGTAAGGCCTTTTTGGAGGATGTCCATGTCAGCCGGAGAGTTAATTATGGCTCCCAGTTTGCAGTCATTGGCGAACTTGGTTAGCCATATTCCTCCTGTGTTTGCCTGTACTTCTGAGAAATATATGCCGAACAGTAGGGGTCCCAGAACCGAGTCTTGCGGGACACCACTTGTGTCTGGTTTAGAGTCAGACCTGGAGCCCGCTATTCTTACCGTGTGAGTTCTGTCTGTAAGCCAGTTGGCAACCCATCTTGTGACATAAGGGTTTATGTTCAGCCTGGTGAGTTTTTCTATAATACCCGAGTGAGGAATGGTGTCGAACGCCTTGGCGAGATCAAGGTAGGCTGTGTGAACCACCTTTCCCTCGTCTATGGCCTTGGTAACTGTCTCGAAGAAGTCAACCAGGTTTAGTAGGCATGATCTGCCCTTAACAAAGCCAAACTGGGTCGGGTCAAGTGTTTGGAGGTTCCCAATGTCTTTGTTAATGAGTTCCATGATGATGCGCTCCATAGCCTTGCAGACCAGGCTAGTCAGGCTTATGGGGCGATAGTTACCAGGGTCAGTTGTGGCTCCTCCTTTGTGGAGTGGAATAACCATTGCTGTGTGCCATTCTATGGGCATGTAGCCTGTGGAGAGGCTGAGGTTGAACAGTGTGTTTAGGTGGGGGGTTAGTTCGTTCTGTAGTTCGTGCAAGACCCAGCCTGGGACACCATCTGGCCCCATTGATGCTGTGTTTTTGGCTTTTGAAAGGGCTGTTTTCACCTGTGCTGCTGTGATTTCCGGGACACTACACTTTTCCGGTATTGTTGTGGGCCCTTTTGAAGGTGAGAGGGAAGTGAAGTTTGCACTAACTCTATCTGCCAGTATGTTGACAATATCAGTAGGTTCAGTATATTTTGTGCTATTTTGCACTATCTCAGAGAATATCTGCGAGTTGCCACTTAGATTTTTGACATAGCTAAAGAAGACTTTGTGGTTATCTTTCGAGTCCTTGGCTATTTTTCTTTCAAAGTTAGCCTTGGATGATTTTATGAGGGACCTTAGTTTCTTACTGATACTGATCAGGGATGTCTTTCCTTCTTGGGATTTGCTTTTTTTCTGAACTAGTTTCCTCCTTTTGTTGTATAACCTGTTTATGGCAGGGGTCCACCAGACCGGATTCTTTCTTTTAGGGGAGTGAGTCTTGGTTTTGCTAGGGATGGCATGATCCATGCATCCTTGTAGGTGCTCATAGAGTGCAATTGTAAAGGATTCTGCATCTTGGGCAGTGTTATCCTTTAGCGTGGGGGCTGTGAAACTTACCACCTCTGACTTAAGTAAGGTGAAGTTTGCTTTAGAAAAGTTTTTCACTGTGGTTTCCTTGGTTGGGGGTGGTGGTGGGGTGTGGACATACAGGGTGATTAGTTTATGGTCTGATCTAACCAGTGACAGGTTGACCTCGATGCACGAGCACCTGTCGCCCATGTTGGTGATGACCAGGTCCAATATGTTGTGGCCTCTGGTAGGGGAGTTTACCAGCTGATCCAGGGCATTTGAGTTGATAAATTCCAGGAAGCGCTGAGCCCGGGAGTTTGTACTCAAGTAGTTTTCCCAGTTAATGGTAGGCTAATTGAAATCTCCCAAGATCAGGGTGTTCGGTAGGACCTTCATGTTTTCCAGTGTCTCCAGAAATGGGGAGTGGTGGTCCTGGGTCATGGAGGGTGATCTGTAGCAGGCCACAATTTGCATTGCAGATTTGCCCGATGTTAGTTGCACATGGATGATCTCAGAAGTATCATGCTGTGCCACTAACCTGGAGGTGTGGGTATCCTTGATGAATATGGATACACCCCCTCCTTTTGTGTTTCGGTCCGTGTTCTGTGGCCGAAATGTGTGTTATGAATTGTAGCCCAGCAGTGCTGGAATGCTCTCTGGAGCCTTGAACCAGGTTTCAGTTACTGCACAGATGTCGACATTCTCCATACTTAGGAGTGCTTCGAGCACATGCATTTTGAGATTTAAACCCCTGACGTTGAGTAGCATAACCCTCAGTTTTTTACTTGTGCTGTTTATGGAGGTGGGTTTGAATTTTGAGCCTTGCCAAAAAAAGGCACTATGAGGGCAGCAAGAGCCTTGGCCAGTATTCAAAAGCCAAGGGATGACAGGTGCAAGTCGTCTCTTGCGAAGCAACATGGCTTGTCGAGCATGTCATCCCAGGCTGACAGACACTGGATCCCCTTTGAATGACACTAGAAGCTTAGCCAATTGTTGAAATTGATCATTTTTTCTTTATACTGAGGTATCATTCTTGGTGAGAGCAGGATGCTACTCAGGGTCATATCCGCCTAGGCTACATGATCAGAGATCTCTTCCATGTCTCTTTTCATGTAGTCCAGGGAGGTACAGCTCAGGTCGTTCACACCAACATGAACAATGACAGAGTCATATTTATACTTGTTCTGGAGTGACCGGAGTGCTTGTGTTATGTGGCGGTTTCTGGCTCCCAACAGGCAGCTAACAGTAACCTTCTCCTTGTCCAGCCCAGTGAGTGGGGCATCAGTGTGCCTGACTATTGATTCACCTATTACTAGTGTGTTAGGTATGTTATTTCGCCTTAAGGGCTGTGATTGTGCGGCACATTGATTTTGTTTTTTATGTGTTGTCTGGTTTGTGACGGGAGGTGCAGGTTTTGTGGGTGTCTGCTTTGGAGCTCTCCGATGCTTTTGCAGGTTTTTATTTAGAGCCTCCGAGTATGATTTTGTGTATATGTGTATCTTTTGCCAGTGCTGGTTTAGTATGTCTATGTGAGGCTGGAGGTGTGGTGCAAGTGTTAACCTTCTCCTCATGACTGTCTGTTCCAATCTTGGGTGGAGATACCTTAGCCTCCAGTTTGGCTGTATAATTGCATCTCTCACATATGTTAGTGTTTTGTGGTAGGAGGAGAGGGCTGTCTGTGTACATGAGGCAGTTATAACATTGCCTCAGGATACCCAGATTCACCAGCCGGACTGGAGAGTACACCTGAAGTTGCCCTTTGGTCATGCCTGAATAGTAGGGTAAGCTGCTTAGTCGCTTGGTTGGTGAGGGGTGGATAAAGAGCCTTGCCATGCTGGGCAGTCAAGTGTCAGGGTATATTAGTGCTTGCTATTAGGTCTGAGCAAGTGCTGGACTGTAGGATGCTTTTTGAGTGCTTAGGTTGAGAGTTAGACTAGTTTCAAGTGAAAAATTGAAGAGGAGACTTAGTGGAGCCAGGAATAATTTAACCCTAGCTAACCGGTGCTGCCCGGCTCACAAAACCATGCAACACATTTTTTAAACTACTAACTTCTGGGCTGGAACCACTCCTCCTGGGACAGATGGCTGCTCAAAGTTCTCCTCTCTCACAGGTGAACAGAGAATCTTCCCTCTATCCAAGTAAGGTATGGGCAACTTAGAAACTTGTAACACAGCCCAGAATTCAGCACTAGCCTGAAATCTGGACTATACTAGCTTAGAAAGGCAGGAAACAAGAAATTTATTTATTTATTTTTTTTGAAAAGATAAGGCAGAAACTGTAAAAAGTACACTTAAAACAACTTTAAACGACTACAAGTGATCAGAAAAGGCTATCACACTTTAGTGTGTAGCCTACAACAGTTAAACAATTTATTTAAACAAAAACAACTTTTTAAAAGTGCAGGCAGTCAAATAAGTACAATATGTGAAAGTTGGAAAAAAGTGTTTAGAACACTATCCACTACCCCCCCCCCATTTTAGCAATCTGTAGCTGTTTTAGCTAAGCTCTTTAAGCCTATATTTAGTAATTCCAGTAAATAGCTGCCATCACTGCATTTTGCCATTTAAGTGCTATAACTGTTGGAATTAAGTTGTTGTTTCTTTCTTGTGAGAGGAGTGAGAGAAGGGCTAGATCAAAAGTTGTGATTACTTTAAGGCAGTTCCAGGCAATTCAATAACAGAGCTAAGTGTCTGAAATTTTTTTTCTTGACTCCCAACCTGTTTTTGTTGTGTACTTTTAAACTGCTACTGGTTTGAGGTAGTTCTGGGCTATTCAACAGAATAATTTTCACTTCTTTGTAACTGCTTTTTAAGTTTATTTTAACTCTGTATCTGTTCTAACTAAGCTGTTTAAATGTATAGTCAGTAATTCTAGTAAATAGACTGCATTTTGCCATTTAAGTGGTTCAACTGTTGGAATTAAATCCTGGTTTCTTTCTTTCTTTCTTTCTTGTGATGGGTTGATAGCCAGACTAGTTCAGGAGTTGAGATTGCTTTAAGGGAATTGCAGGCCATGCAGCAGCAAAGATAAGTGTCCCAAGAATTTTCCTGCTCTCCCACCCTGTGTTTTTGTTTTCTTAAACCCAGTGTATTTCTTGTTGTCCACCCCTTATGTTAGTTTAACCAAAAAATCCACTCCCTGTCCTCATTCAGTAGCTGTTGTCTGTAAGCATAAAAGTATAATTTTGTGTAGCCACTTTTCTTAAACCATTTAAATACATTTGCCCTCCCACTGTATTCCATAGCTCAGAACACTGAGTGTCCACCAAGCCAGTCCATATTGCTGTTTTAAACTTGATGGCTCTTGAGTTGCCTGCCCTTACAATAAATTTGTCTTTAGAAGCTCCTCCTGGCTTCTTCTCATCTGCTCATACTAGTGAGCACTGGAAGATAAGACTAGAAAGTTCCTTTCCTTTGACTGCTAAAGCTTGAGATGCCCTCTTTTAATACCTTCCTACTTGTTTAGTGCACAATGCAATACTTAGAAGTATTTACTCATTCTTTCCATCTTAATTGGAAAATCTACATCTTGAACAAGACAAGACTGCCAGTTATTTGGTATATTTCATGTATTCTGTTATAATTATAATTACATATACCCTCTGCTACATTTACTTTACTGTTCTAAACACCTAAGCACTGAACAAGATGGAAGGTCAGCCTACTAGTTACACTTCTGTCACCAGACTTTTAACACTAGGTCTGCTAAGACAATGAACAAACTACCATATGCTCACAGGTAATGAATTTATACTCGACACTAATAATTCAGAATGTGACAGGTGTACATAATTAATCTGGAATCTTTCCTTTCACCTAAAAACTTGCCCTGTGAACTTCATACCTCAACCATAATCCTACACTAATTACACCAAAATGTCATATGCTGATGCTATAAACACATGACTTCCAATGCCTCAGACCTCCTAGAAGTAAATGCATTATGGCGTTGCAAATATCAGGCAAATTATTGACCTCATGCATACTCCCATAAAGTTACAAAAAGAGCCAAAACACTTCAAGCCTACCACTTTCAACCACAGCAGCAGTACAAAATGTTATAGTTTTAAGTGACTCTGTTAACAGGCATACTGATTTATCACACACAAGGCTGGACAAGGAAAGGGTTACAGTAACATGTCTTTCAGGCACCAGGATATTTAACATTACATGGGCAATAAGGATCCTAATTCTTTACATATATGACTACAACATGGCAGTGGTACATGTGACAGTGAAGGAACTGAGACATGAAACCCTAAGAAAAGACATGTCAAAACCATCCATGCATGTTACCAAACCAGGTTAACACATTAGCCCTGAGTAGAATCCTTCCTTCACCTCAAGTGATGCCTAGATACAAACAGAAGATAACCGGCTTCAGTAATTGGTTAAATAGCTGCTGCTGTTCCAGGGGGCTTGAGTATCTCTCAGTATGAGATTAGATGCTTGACAGTTCATCTTGGTTTCTGTAGATCAGTATGTGTGTATATACCTTTAAGAAGCTATCCAAGGGCTTGCACAAGTATATAAATGCTGAGCACGTGCAAGCCTGCCTACCATTTTGTAGTTAGCTGTTGAGATGTAAGCAAGTATGTTTGTAAGCTCTGTTTGTTAACTAGTTCGTTCGTAGTTAATGATGCTGTTATCCATCCTGATGTGTTTGTATGTATTAAAGCAGGGGTGTCCAACCTTTTCAGTTGTAAGGGCCGCATTGAGTCAACAGAAATGGTCTGGGGGCCACATGTAAAATATATTATTGTAGACGGCTAGTGAGGACCAAAAAAAAAAAAAAAAAAAAAAAGCCCTCTCACGTATACTGAAGAGCAAAAAATTGCCATTCTTAATAATGCATAATATTTGCCCTAAAATTCAATATCTCATTCTAATCTAATTATTAAAAAAACAGTTAAATCTAACACCTTAGTTTAATATTTATTTGTAAAAAAAATTAACAGGTAACATCAAAGTTTATTTGTAAAAAAAAAAAAAAATTAACAGGTACGAACCCTTCAATTTTATCTATGTAGTCCAGTCCCTTCCATTTCAACTACTCAGCACCTGAGCTCTTCTTCATCATACTCAGGGCTTTACCACTCTATGCCACTAAGCCAGCCAACAGTACTATATATTTAATTATTCACCCACTTCTTTGGTAAAAAATATATATTGCCATAAATGACCTAATCTAGAATGCTGGGTAAGTGCTTGAAAGGTAATTGGGACCAGACAGCCCTGGGGTAAAATCATGTTTCCATAGATTTAATGAAAGCAGAGTAATGCTACACAAATTAATTTTAGGCATAAGAACAAAGGGATTACTGGGCTATCTCACTGAGCCTACAATATAGTTATTTCAGCATAACAAGCTAATTAGGCACCAGTCTGAGTAGCTAAATGTTTTATTTCCATTAGCACTAAGAAAAACAAAAAAATAATGTAGTACATTAGATCTAAGCTTTCGACACCATCCCCCACTCTGGAATTATAGACAAACTCACTAAACTAGTTATAAATCCCTATTTCACAAAATGGGTTGCCAACTGGCTCACTGACCGAACCCACACTGTGAAAGTAGCAGACTCTCTAACTTCAGACCAGTGACAAGTGGAGTTCCACAGGGTTCAGTCCTAGGTCCTCTCCTGTTTGGTATATACTTCTCTGAAGTACAGGCTAACACAGAAGGTCTTTGGCTAACAAAGTTTGTAGATGACTGCAAACTAGGAGCCATAATCAAATCTCCTAATGATGTGGACATCCTACAAAAGGGCCTCACTGAGACAGATGCCTGGTGTCAAAGCCATGGCTGCTTGACAGGGGCACAGGAAAATAATTTTCTTGGGTGGCAAAAGCCAGGGTACCATCTAGCTAGGCTTATATAGGCCCTAGGCCAGGGTCAATAGCCCTAGTACCTACCTATGAACCTAAATGCAGCATTTGTACTGGAAATGGGAAGAATGCAAAAGAGTGAAACTTTATTTATCCATCCTTTTCATTCACTATAACTTTCAATATTAATATTATTAACACATCATATAGTATTCACAAAATAATTAAAATTATTTCATATTTTACACCTGTAACATTCATCATAGTCATTTACTACCACCCCCAAAAAGTAAGTCAATTTCCACAGTGCCCTTGCCAAATTTACACTAGTCAGTACAAATACTGCCTTGGGCCTCCCCTGAAAAATGGTCACTGGTCTAGGATTAACTTGGTCAACAAAAGACAGATGACTGGATGAGTGAATAAATAAATAAATAAAACATACATACATAAACAAAATTAGAATTATATACCCATATATAACATCCCTCTTTTTTTTAAGCTATTTATCTGTACTGTTTTTAAGAGCTATTTATCTGTACTGTTCTTTGTTTTAATTTAAAAAACTAAACATTTTTAGAATTAATCTTGAGTGTACTAAACATGCCATAGATTAATTACATTAAAGAAATCAAGCTTTTTAAATATAAAACATTTCTGAAAGGGCATTTTTCTGTCTTCAGAATCACGTCATGCATCTGTCAGCTTCTTTAATGGCATGTCATATATGAAAAACTTAGGACTATTTTACACTGAACATATGAGGAGCATTCAGAAATGGGTTGCTCTTATACAAAGTCATATTTACATAAACTTATTATAAATATTAATATTCACTAGCTTCCCAGAATGTGATTATAGTGGTTAGTTACATATGTCAACTACATCTTTTCAGCATTTTGGAGCAAAAACCTAATTGATGTGCATTGCCAGCCATAATCCATGAAACTAGATGAAAATCAAACCTCACATAAAAGTGCTTTGCATGTAAACGACTTCTCAGAAAATGCCCCTGCTCTTTCTCTGGAAACAATTACAACTTCTTTAGGAGACATGACTTCAGAAGTCTCACTTTGCATCTGTTTGTGCATCACCATTTTCACAGTGTCTATTTTCTAATAAAAGACCTGGTTGTAGCATTTCTGTTTACTCTTTTTCATGCACCATTTACTTTGATGCATTTGTCAAGTGCTGATGTTTGTGTGCAAGCATTCCCTTATCTGGGCATCAAAACACAACCACATAGAAAAAAAAAAAATTCAGCAACAAGACACACATTTGAATAAAATACTCCAGTCTATAATCTAACGACTTACCTGTTACTGCAGGAGATGTGTAGTGTAGTCAGTGTATGTACAATCCCCCTCAGTTCTTTCTTTCGATCACAATCCTCTTCCTTCACTTGTTTAAAACAAATGTATCTAGCGACGCAAAAAAACGACATGACGGTGCTTTGGCACATGTGCATACCAGCTGAAAGACGCTGACATAAAAAAAAAAAGGAAACAAGTAATGTGGCACATGCGCATAAAAGCTAAAGGACGCGGACGTGAAAACACATGGAAAAAAAGTTTAATTTGTACTTGCATGGAAGAGCTCTGAGGGCCGCATGCGGCCCGTGGGCTGCGGGTTGGACACACATGTATTAAAGCATATGAACGAAATGCCAAGCCTTCTTGTTTTATGTATTAGAGATGAACAAGCGGCATGGTGCCAGAACCGGCATATCTAAAAGGACATGGAGTTAGTAGAAGCATACCGAAGGGGCATGAGGTCAGAAACGGCTTGGCTAAAATGACTTAAGGCACTTGATTAGATGCTGGTGGAATATACAGGAATGGATCTTCCCAAATGTGCAAACTTTGCAAAACAGGTCAGATACGAATTTCAGGTATTAAAACTTGCTCAGCACTATTTCTTTTTTGCATAATATGAAATGGGACATAAAGAATATTCTAAACAATTTTTGCATAAACCGATATGTATGATATTGATAAAAATATTTGAAATACTATGGGAAATCTTTGAAATAAAGTCCAGATTGCATAAAACGGATAAAATAAAGGGAAACGACTGCATTTTGCAAAGTATATGTATTTTTTGTATTAAGCAAAGAAATCTGAGTTATCAGAAGTGTATAAAGTGTTTGCATGTTTGTGCAGTGTTACAGTAAAGCCATTTCATAAAGTGCAGTCATTACAAGGCATATTTCACAGAATACAGCCATTACAGAGCATGTTTTGCAAATAAAGCATTTCGGAGAGCTTATTGTGCATTTGAATGTTGTTACAAGCTCACATCACAGTCTGTTCGTACATTATTACAACACCATATTTTCAATGTGTTTGTGTATACTTTGTGAGCATGGCAGATGGATTTTGATAACCCAGTGTAGTTGTGTTTTACCGTAATATTGCTGAGAGCTGGAGAGTGTTTGAGGAAGAGTACGACATTTTCATACAAGCTGCATTTTCTGGTAAAGATGACCTTACAAAGGCATTTATTCTGCTTAACTTAGCTGGGTCAGAAGCCATAGAAAGGGAACACTCATTTGTGTATGCACCTGCTATCTATACAAGAGAGGGGAAAACCATTATATTGTTGTACTGGCTGAGTCAAGGGAGGACCCAAAGTGCCTAAAACGTAAATTTAAAGAAATATGTAATCCACAGACAAATGTTACAATGGAAGGGCACTTATTTTACACAAGGGATCAAAAGCCTGGTGAAACTTTTGCAGCGTATATAACTGACCTGAGAAACAAAGCTAATATATGCAGATTTGGTGATTTAAGAGATGAGCTGATAAAGGACAGACTTGTGTATGGTATAAAAGATGATGCTGGGAGAAAGATTTTGCTTTGTGACAGTGATTTAACTTTGAATAAGGCCATTGAGATTTGTCAAATATACAAGCTCACAGAAAAGCACACAAGTTTGCTTACAAATGAGAAAAGCTCTAGAAAGCACAGTGATAAACCTCATGCTGATAGTATGCAGCAACCCCCCAAACTGGCATGTATCTTTCAAAGTACCTGCAGCAATTGGAGAGACCACAAAGGTTCCTCACAAAGAAAATTCAAGGTCTTCAGCAGCTATCCTGTGTGGATCAGCTGAAGTCACTGCCACTTTATTCTGTTTTATAGAGTCTACTCAGGTGATTTCTGCCTTGCATATAAGGCGATCTCTGACTTCGCTTTATTGGAAATGCTGCACAATCCGCAAGTCAAATGATGCACGGGTTACTTGCTCTAAGGACCTAAACCTGGTTTGGGACATCAATAAAACCTGCTGGAGGGATTTGTCTCCCAGAGGTTACTACACCTTTGGAATAGACTCCCACTTCAAATCAAACAGAGCACCTCATTGGCCCTTTTTAAACACAATCTGGACGATTGGATGGGTAACCATAAATTCACTGTAGGGCTTCTACCTGTGTCCCTCTTGGACAGGGGCAATAGGTACTGATTTTGGTAACAAGGGTAAAATTTGGCTAGGCGTCTAAGGGTCCTTAGGCCATTAGCCTAGTAACTTCCTATGAGCCTATATTTGTTCAGGAACATATTACCTCCAGGCAGATTTATAGGGATTAACAAACTGAACTAATTGAACTACAGATAGTTCAAAATAGGATTAATCATCAACTACTAGCTTGTTACATAACACTTTCTGTGTCCACTTATTTGCACATAATATTCCTTAGTGTTCTGTACGATCTCCCTTTCGTCAGAAATCCATTACTTTGGGTGATTTAAACTACCCTTCAATAAACTGGGACACTTATACCTCCAATATAGAATATGCCCAAAAATTCTTAGATTTAACAAACAAGAAAACTCTTGATAATTTGGTAAATAAACCTAGTAGAGGACACGGCATTCTTTCTTTTTTTCTGGTCCCTTTAGATGTCATTACTATTGGCCCTGCTCCTAGTACCCAACGTCTATGCTGGGTCTACAAGCTACTCTCCAACCACCCTGGACTTGCTGCATTTTTTTGCTGGGGCTGGTCATGGATCTGGAGGTGTCCTAGGGGCTCAGCTCATCTGTGCCTCCATCTGGGGAGGATTTAATTTTGACTTATACACTTCCCTTTCCTCACCTACCACACTCGCTTAGGGGGTGTATCAGTGAATATTTTCCCACCTGGGATAGACATGCCCTTTCCTTTCCCTGATGCTCTGTCAGTCACCAAAGCCAGTAACTGAACCTGGGCCGGCTGGGCCATAGTCAGGTCTTTATCTTTCTATGCCACAGGATCAGATTAAGGAGATGGCATTCCTGACCTGATTCTTACTAATATGACAACCTCTTGCACTTATCTAGTCTCATTCCCCAGTGAAGTCTGACAACAGAGTTGTGGCCTTCTCCTTTAAATTCCCAAAAGCCTCAACAGCATATCCTACTGAATTTAAGGACTATAAATATACCAACCTTTACCTACTGTATGACAAAATTTCAATATTTACTCATGATTACATGTGCTCTGAACCTGATACAACAACAAGCTTCACTAAGGAATGCTTTACCCATTAAGAAAAATGCATGGAACTAGTAGTCCCTACCAGAACCAGGAATCATGGGAAATTCAAAAACAGGCAACCATGGTGATCCACCATCATAAACAACTTATACAACAAAAGAATGACATTTCATAAATACTCAGTGGATCCAAAACCCTTTTTAAAGGATAATAGCAACATTTCTACAAAACAAACAAGCAAAAACAAACAAAAAATACTGAAGAACACTATCAGGTCCAGTAAAAGAGCCCATTAACTTAGGCTGGCTTATGAAGACAAAGATAATTATCAATTCTTCTTTGGTTATGCTAGAAAACTAAGAAATAATAGCCTACATTGCTCTGAAATTAATCATAATGACGCCTCCTATTCTGACCCAATAGACATTGCCAACATCCTTGCAAGCAAAACAGTGAAATATCTGAATCCATTATTCCCCAATTATCTCTAAAGATCTTTTACAGAAGGGGTTAACCAAGACCAAAAATATTTCCCCCATTGGACCTGGCAAACAGTGTTAAATGTGTCCTTGCAGCCACATAACTGCTTAACCAAAGTTTAGCTACAGGTTTTGTCCCTGATGAGTGGCATACTTCATTTGTGATACCCCTCCATAAGGATGGCCTTATAACTGAACATTGTAATTACAGAGCTATTAGCCTGGCAGTCCCACCTGCAAAGCCATAGAATGTATTACAACTGCCATGGTAAATTACTATATCAGGAATCTTCTTAGACTTGACCCCCCAGTGATTGGCTTTATAGATCCTGTCTTCTGAATCTGGTAAACTTCTTTGAAAGGGTTACAGAGGCTATAGACAGTGGCCATGCAGTGCACACAGAATATCTTGATTTGGCTAATGCCTTTGATGCTATTTCCCATGCTAGCACCATACAGAAGCTAAATACTTTAAAAATGCCCATATGTGGTAAGATGGATAGCAAACTGGCTGAAAGAGAGAACTCACATTGTGCGAGTTGCAGCTGCTTAAGCAGAAGTATGAAAGTGACCATTCATGTCCCTCAGGGCTTAGTGCTGGGATCTTTCCTTTTTGGCAGTTAATTCTCAGCTCTTCAAGCACAGAGCCAAAACCTCTTGTTAGCAAGGTTTTTACATGACTGCTACCTGGGTGTTGTTGTTAAGTCTCCCTCCGATACCCAAACCTTTCAGCATGAACTCTCCCTAGTAAACACTTAGTGTACTAAAAATGAACTCAGACTGAATGCTAAAATGTCTGGTAATCTAGCCAGGGACCTAGTGACTTGAGTTGATAACTCTTTCTCTTTTGGCCATCATATGACAATGGCTGTCAAGAAATCTTTTTTTTTTTTACACAGCTAATTGCCAAAGGAATATCATCAAGGTCTAAAGAGGTAGTCATTCTCTTATACTCAGCATTGATCAGATCATATAATGCCCCCTTTGGGATGCATCTCACTAAACTTATCAAAAAATTAGAAAGACCCTGAAGGTTTCCTACCAGAAAGATTGCAGGCCTAATGTCGCTGAGGTGCCAAGATAGCCTGGAAGTTCTATTCCTTTATTCAGTGTCTTGTAAACTTTTGAAGAGGTGTCTCTGTCTCACTTACTGCTCCATGAGAGACCTGGTTGTCCTGGATCTCCTCTGTCTCCACAAGTCCACCATCTCCCTCAAAACTTTATAACTAGGGATGTAGTCTTCACTAGTGGATGCATAAAACACAGAGGAGAGGTACGTCTATAACCAAACATCTGGAATAAACTTCCCCTGCATGTTAAGCAGTGTGACTCACAATCCTTCTTTAAACATGACTTAGATGACTGGATGGATAGCTGCAAATGTACTCCAGGATTGACTGATATGGTCCTCTTGGAAATGGCATGAGGTAAGAAGGAGGGTACTGGCAACATATCAATGGTCATAAGACTTAGTAGTTTGCATTACATATGAAATCTATGTTGACATCAGTGATAGTGCCACTGATCCCAGTGCCAACAGACATGATATAGGTGTTTGAATTCATGAAAAAGATCACCAGACAGCCAACTAGGTTGACAGTTTCAGATGTGCCACCTAGCTTGGCTCCCTCCCCCTGACACTCTTTAGTCAGGAGCCATGCAGCTGTATCATAGATTCACAAAAGGGTTGCATCCAAGATGACTTAGCAGACCCCATCCATTGGAAGAAGACCCTTCCACAGATCAGTTTGTGAAGGGCATGTTTACAAGAAGGTACACAGACTCACCTTCAGAGTCCCTCATACTAAACTCAGATCTCAATGGAAGGGAGGGCTCCCTAAAATCCCTTTCAGAGGACTCCACATTTGGGGAAATATTAGAATTAATGAAGCATAGGAGCTCATAGCCTACGGCTTTTCCCAGCCTTTATGAGAAGGTCCTGCAGGAGGCCTTTTGGATGTCCTCATTTACATCTTATGTAGTTTTGCCTGCAGACTGTATGATAGACTTGGTTGTGAAATGGATATGGTGATAACCCAGTATAGAAGAATCCATTCCTAGGAAGCTTGACAAGATTGTCAGGCCTCCCAAGGGCAGACCTCACTGGAGCAAGGCTCCCCTTGCAGACTCATTTCTGGTAGTGTATAAGGCACTTGTGTTAGGGTTCTCAGTTACCTAATGCACATGATCAGCTTCCACTGACACTTTACAAATCAGACCCTAGACATGCTCTGATGCCTGCCTACCACAGAAATCCATACCATAAGTGGTGATGATACAGAATATTAAGTTGCTATCCAGGTGGCTCTTACACAGTATCATGAAAATGTCTCTCTCTGGTGGCTGTCATATCAGAGAAAAGAGTATCTGAAATGCTACCTCTCTCTTGTCGCTCATCTTACAGAATATTCCATATGAACAGGGTTCCCTCTGATCCACTTCTTTGTTCTTGCCAAAGGTAGCTCCAACTGCAAACCTCAATCAAAATGTCAATTTGTATTATTTCCATGGTGTTTGAACTGAGGAGATTACACACTCGCTGTCTAGATGTTCACAGAAGAATATTTTGTTTACAAAGAACTAAAGACATTAGAAAGTATGATCATTTGTTTCCACTGCAGCTCACAAAATATCAGAAAGTATCCAAAGTGGTACTGTCCAGATGGTTAGTGGACTACATCAGATTTTCATATGCCTGTAGTAGCAGAATTATCCCATGTAAACCAAAGACACATCATACTAGGGCTATGGCCATATCATCAGCCTTCCTCAAAAATTCATTTGACAATATCTGTGCTGCAGCAACATGAGCTTCACTGCATACTTTTGGAAGACACTGTAAGCTGGATTTGATCTCTAAATCCAGGTCTTCCTTTAGGCCCATGATATGACCCAAGATAATTAGTTGGGGACACTGTCCTTTAATGTCGAAGTCAACTGACTGAATAATGCAAGATAACAAAGCTACATAATTAACCATAACAAAGGCTCTTTACTATCCAATGTCCATCCATTTCAACAAACCCAGCCTCCTTGCCCCTTCCAATTTGCCATATTTCAGTGATCCACAGGCCCTGAAAACTTTCCTGATGCTTTCTAGGACAAATCCCTTTCTCGTTGTTATATATGTGTTCTTTCAGGGCATTGCACTGGGTTAACAACTATTTTCACTGCCACAAGCTATGGAATGCACTCTTTATCAGGTGCAGGAAGGATCAAGTCACATAATGGTGACTTAGCATTTGCTAGTGGTGTTTTTCTTCTGTACAACTGTGGAGTTAGTGTATAAAAGTTAGGGGGCATGGGGATCAAAGCCCCCCACTGGGAAGAAAGCTGCAAAATAAAACAACTGTTTTGGTGACTGTTTTTTCATCAGTCACAAAATAATGCTGTATGCTTTCTTTTTTAGATTTTAACAGTTTTGCTAACAGTTTTGTTCAGTCATATATGTATCGGATGTGCCATGATGTAATATGTATCAGTATAACAGCACATTGACTATTAATAACATACTCATATATGTATTTAGCTTAAATCTGTAGTTTAGTAGATCTTCATGTGGTCTGTTTCAAACTCGATCTGGAATAGTAGGGAAAGCAAGTATTATTGTTGGAGTTAAGGGAGAAGCTTGAGCTTTAGAGAGAAGCATGAATGCCTGTTTGTAGCCATCTGTGGCAGTCAGTCCCTTCACTATTCAGATAGATGGCCATGGATAATGAAGATCAAATGTTATAGTAAATAAATGACTTTCATATATAAATGAGCCATTTGTTGTTTAACACTGAAAACACTGATGGTTCCATTTCCTTGGTTTTCTTTTCACAAAACCTTTTTTTTTCTTAACTTAGGAGTGCAGCGGTGGTACAGTGGTAGCGTTGTTGCCTCACAGCAAGAGGTTGTCCTATTCAATTCTCAGCTGGAGTGCCTTCTGTGTGGAGTCTGCATGTCCTCCCCACGGTAGAGTGGCCTCCGAAAGACATGCGTGAATGGGCGTGCCTTCGCTGAAGGTTGGGCGTTGGACTGGCAACTCGGCACCATAAAAATCTACTGCCAATCATTAGCAGACCGGAGTTCTGCTGTGGGGACCCCTAACTGGGAAAAGACAAACAACAACTTAGGAGTGCATTTTCCTCTGACATGCTCATTTTATATGAATCAGTTTTCCATATTTATGCATTTCACTTCTTTAATGATACAGTAGGATGTGGTCATTATTATTACAATAATAAAACCTTTTTTGTTATTAATAAGAGTTTTAGCTTTAAGTACTTCACCATTAGGTACCTCATACATATATCTCTGTATGTCATTACCTTGTTCAATGCTGTTCAGATGTCCTTAGAAACATTAAATTTTACTCATGTAACAGGTTTCTCTCCCCAAACTTCACTGTGAATGCCATTAACAAATCTGTCTCTTAGTACTTCATTCAAATTTGAACCATTTATTTATTTATTATTTTATTTTACATTTGTTTACCGGGGTGGTCTGACTGGGTCTATAAAACCCATTTTCAGCAGAGACCAGGGGAGATAAGCTCCACATGTAGTACAATACAAATACAGTATAATCCAATACAATACAAATTACATTAGAAATACTATACAAAAATAAACTGAAAGAACAAACTGTGTTATAAGCTGTTGCAGTATATTACTACACATCTAGACAATTCTATAGAGTTAAAACATTATAGACAATAACAGTCACTCTCACCATACATGATGTAGACAGTTACCAAAACATAGCATGTAGGTAGTGCAATGTGTGACATTGACTGTTATAGTACCTGAAAAATAGGATGTTAGTTTCAGTTAGGAAAATAGCAGCCAAAAAGTTAGTGATGCAGATAGATAGTGAGAGAGAGTTAAGAAGAATAGAAGCAATGCAGCCTGAGCAGTAGCTTAAGCATTTGGTATACAAAAGTGCATTTGTGTACACTTACCATAAATGTAGATGTTTGAGTGTATTCACTGTTGCAGTCATCACATTTGGGTTATCTGCCTGCAGGTAGCCCTCAGCTGGCCTGAATACCAGAGTCTTGGATTCCTGCATTGGATGCTGTCTCTTCTTCCATGACATCAGGTCGTCAGGGGTATAAAACATGCAGCCGACGTCATTACATCAGTTTTTCTAGCCCCAGACGTCAGGTGCCCCCACAATGGAAAGCAATTATATGTTATGGTACACCTCCATCAAAAAACAAATACACCAGAAAACTTAAATATACCAAACAAGAAGGAAAGGTAGAGCCAAGAGAAGTCAGGGGGCTGGAGGGAGGGTAACCAGGACTGAAACAGTGAATACACTCGAACATCTACATTTATGGCAAGTGTACACAACTGTACTATGTTCTTCGTGTTTCACTGTTGCAGTCATCACATTTGGGTTGATTCCCAAAGCTAAGGAAGGGAGGAGGAGGTTAGAGAGCATTAGGGCCAGCTGTTAAGCCCTGCAAGACTGCAGTGGCAAAACCAGCTCTGGATTTAGAAAAAATAGACATGTGGTAATGCTTGGTGAAGGTATGTACAGAGCTCCAGGTAGCAGCTTCTAGGATGTTCCTGGTATGGACTCCTCTGAGAAAGGCTGCAGAGGTAGATGCAGCCCTGGTGGAATGTGATCTTATCCCCTGTGGGGTAGATTTTCCATGGTGCTTGTAGCAGAAATGAATGCAATGGGCTATCCATTTAGAAATGGTTTGCTTTGAAATGGCCTTCCCCTCTGCTCCTGTAGCAAAGCCAACTAGCAGCTGTTTAGATTTTCTGAGAGGCTTAGTCCTGTCCATATAAAATCTAAGTTGTCTGTGCACATCCAGGGAGTGCAGCATTCATTCGCCTTTGTTTTGTGGATTAGGGAAAAAAGTAGGCAAATGAATGGACTGATTTAGGGCCACACTAGACACCACCTTGGGCATAAAGGAAGGATTGGTCCTGAGGGAAACCCTGTCTGCATGGAAGATAATGAAGGGTTCCACTGTCATGAAGGCCTGTAATTCAGACACTCTTCTTGCTGAAGGGATGGCTAGAAGGAAGGCTGTTTTCCAAGAAAGGAATTTCAACTTTGCAGTTGCAACTGGCTCAAAAGGAGGGAGAGTGAGCTTTTCCAATACAAAGTTAAGGTCCCAGGCTGGGGTAGGGGCTCTCCTGGGGGGGGGTCTTAAATTTTTGGCCCCTCTAAGGAATTGCTTTAGCAGGGGGTGAGAGAAGAGGGGTGGCTCAGTATTATAATGTGCTGAAATGGCAGAGGCATGAATTTTAATTGACGAGAAGGATAGGCCCTTGTGGAGCATTTTTGTTAAGTACTGAAGAATATGAGGTAAGCTGGGCACCGTTGTGCCCATCCACTGAGTCTGGCTCCAGGAACAGTATCTTTTCCACTTTTCAGCATAGGATTTTCTAGTACTAGGCCTCCTTGCCTCCAGAATGACATCTAACACCTGCTTACTGAGGGATGCCATTGGAGAGTTCAAGGAATTAGCCAGGCTGCAAGGTTCAGGGTTGGAAGCTGAGGGTGCAGAATCTGGCCCGCCTGCTGGGACAGCAGGGAAGGGGTCTGATGCAGGTGCCATGGTTCCAGCAGTGTCATACTGTGCAAGAGGGGGTACCAGTGCTGGCGTGGCCAGTCTGATGCAATCAGCATTGTCCTTGGCTTGTCCTGTTTGATCTTTTGCAGAACCTTCGAGAGGAGAGGCAGAGGGGGAAATGCATAAACCAAGAGGCTTTCCCAGATAAAGGACAGGGCATCCACTTTCCAAGCTTGACTGTGGGAAGTCCTTGTGCAGAATTTGTCCAATTGGTAGTTCTGAGAGGAGGCAAACAGCTCTGACTCTGGAGTACCCCATTTGTTCCTCAAGAGGTTGAATATTTTTGGTTCCAGTTTCCATTTGTGTGGGTCCATGAGATTTCTGATTAGGTCATCTGCTAGTGAATTTAGCTTGCCTGGAAGGAATTGAGCTTATAGGTGCACTTGGTAGCTCAAGGCTGTGTTCCACAGAGCCATGGCTAGTCTGCAGAGAGAGTATGAGTGGGTTCCCCCCTGCTTGTTTATGTACCACATAACAGTGGTGTTGTCTGTCTTTACCAATAGTTGTCCTGGAAGAATGCGGTCTTTGAAGGCTGTCAGGGAATTCTGTACAGCTAACATTTCTTTTTGGTTGATATGCAGGTGCATCTGTCTCGGGTTTCATTTGCCCTGAATGCACTGCCCTGCCAAGTGAGCCCCCCATGCATAGTCTGATGCGCCTGTTGTTAGGGGTTGGGCGGCAGGGGGTAGAGTGAAAGGGACCCCCTTGTTGTGGTAGCAGACCTCTGCCCACCAAAGGAACTCTGTCTTTATACAAGGAATGATAGGAATCATTGATTCCAGGTACTGAGAATGTTGACACCATAGGCTTTTTAGCTAGCATTGTAGATGTTCTTCGTTTTCCATTGCTGCAGTCCTTACTATTGGGTATAGTCCGCATCCCAGGCCGCCCGACCAGAGTATAAGGCTGGCGTCGGTCAGGGCGCATTAGACTGGCGTCAGTGCGTCAGTCACTATTAATGTGCGCGGCGTCATATCCTCAGTCTTTTTGAAATATTTCGAAACCGAGTTTCAGACCGAATCAGAGTTGGCTGAACATTTTGGTTTTTCTTGCCTCAGTATTTAACCGGATGTCAGAAAAAGTGAATAACTGTATTTCTTGTGGGAAACAAATACCTCATAGGGATTACCATACATTGTGTATACCTTGTTTAGGGCCTGAAACGACGTTTTTTTGGTGCCGCCTTGTGCTAGGTTTAACAAGCGCACTATTAAGAGGAGGTTAGACTGTGCCAGATTAGTGTTTGGGAAGCAAGCCTAGGGTTGATGAACCGCAGTAGTGGAGCCAGAGGTTTTGCCAGGAGTTTCTATGGAGTCTCAGGCAGAAACTTTACTGTTACAGGATGTACCCTCTCAGGAGGCAGGCCAGGCTGAGGGGCTTCTCAGGTAACTATTCTTCCCTCTCTTCCCAAAGTAGTTAGAGCCTCTCCTTCTGTTGCCAAAACTTCTTTTAGAGGTAGGCCAACTTCAGCTTCAGTAGGGCTTCTCCTAGCCTTCGGGTTCTGTACCTAAGAAACATATGCTTAAAATGGCAGAAGATTTGATTACTATGATCAGAGGTTCTATGGGCCCTCCTGATAAGAGGCCTAGGAACCAGAGTTTGACAGTTTTGAACAGGGTTCAGGGGCTTCTGTCTCTTCTGCGGAAGATTTGCAGGATATCCTCATTATTCTGATTCTGATGTGGATGATGCCACTCCTTGGCTTCTCCTCCTGAGGATTTTTCATTTTCAGAGACTCTGCATTCCATGAGGGAGCACTTTAAATGGGAAGGCCAGGATCACTCTGATTCCAGGAAGAGGCTTAGGGAATTTTTGTTTTACCCCAGCATAGGCCCTTAGCTATACCTCCTGTGTTGAATGTGGTGGAAGATGTTTTGCAGAGGCTTCCCTGAACCCTGATTCTTTGCTTCCTGCTCCTGTTAAAAGCTCATAAGTATTTGTTTAAGAGTCCTAGGGCGACCCAGAAACTGTTTTCAGGGGCCTAAAGGTGTTAAGGCCTCTGTGGTTAAAAATCCTGTTCCCACTGACTACTTCTTCCACTCTAGCCATGAGGCGTTGAATTGTCAGTTTCACATGCTGAAATATCAAAATTATCTCCTTTCACAATTGAAATCTAAGGTGGATGCTTTGGCGGAAGGTATTGATTGTAAAGACTTGCTGGATTTAGTTTATGTGTCTGAACAAGTGGGCAAGCGTTCTTTGCAATGTGGTTTTGATGCTGTGCAGGCCTCCTGGTGGCTGCCACTAGTTCTGTTCTTCGCAGACATGCCTGGTTGAGGGATCAAAATTTGGCTGAGCATGTTAAGACAAGGATTTTGGATGCTCCTTTACAGTCTGATGTGTTGTTTGGTTCACCTGTGGAAGCAGTTTTAAAGAAAATGGAGGACAAAGCTAAGTCTATGCAAACTGTTAAAGATTTTTGCAGGTACAGCCACCAAGTTTAGTAGAAATTGGCCTGCTAAGGGGTGGACATATCCTGCTTATGATTCCCAGTCTAGGTTCTTTTAGGCCTAGAACAGGAGTTCACCTGCTCAGACTTCTGGTGAGGGCAAACAGACCCAATGACCTGCCTTTTCAGCTGCCAGTAGATTCTCGTCTGCAGCTCTTGAAAGGACGACTGTCTCTCAAAAAAAAAAAAATTTATTTATTACTCAAGACAGATGGGTGTTGGACATCATTCAGCCAGTCCCTGTATCAGAAAGGGGCCTAGGATTTTATTCTCGCATGTTCCTAGTACCAAAGAAGGGTTTATCTCTCCTCAACACTTATCTGGACATTCCCAAGTTCAAGATGTTGACGTTACTACAGCTTTTACCTGCTGGGCAAAGATCACTGGATGGTAACTTTAGATCTCAAGGAAGCTTACCTTCATGTGCCTATCAGGCTAAGTTACAGGAAGTATCTGCGGTTTCGAGCTGGAGATTCTCATTATCAGTTCTCTGCATTGCCCTTTGGCTTATCTACTGCGCCCAGAGTATTCACAAAGGTTCTGGCTCCAGTGATAGCTTACTTCAGGCTACAAGGACTTCAAATCTATCCTTATTTAGACGACTGCCTGATTCTGGCTCAAGAAAAGAAGACCTTCTACAGCATCTGGAATATCTTATAGCAGTGCTAATAAAGTCCAGTCTAGTACCCTCTCAAGACATGTGCTTTCTGGGTGTGAGACTGAATACAGCAGAAAGAGTCTATCACTTTACTTCCATCGACTATCTCATCAGTCCGTGCTGACTGCAGAGACAGTCCTTCAAGCATTAGGGTTCATGGCATCTTGTATTCTGGTGCTTCCCAATGCCAAACTGCGTATCTCAAAATGTATGGACACAGCACTGCCAGGATTTAGACACTGTCATTCAAATAATACCTTGCCTTCAAAGAGAATTTTTGTGGTGGGCTCAGGAATGTCACCTAAACAAGGGACTCTCTGTGAACAGATGCCTCAGACATTGCTTGGGGAGCTCATCTAAATGGAAAGTGTATACAAGACAAGTGGCCTGCCAGACTACAGCATCTACATATCAACATGAAGGAGATGTTAGCAGTCCAGTTCGCATTGCTGGCTTTCAAGGAGTTACTTCTTCCAGGGCAGTTGTTGATTTCTAACAACAAACACAACTGTCTGTATGGTACAACAACAAACAAGGGGAACACATTCTTATCCTCTTCCAAGCAAATTAAATGATTTTACTGGAGATGCTTTTCTTGCACCCCTAACTCTTCAGGCAAGGTTTCTGCCAGGAGCACAGAACTCC
This sequence comes from Protopterus annectens, assembly GCF_019279795.1. Taxonomy (NCBI): domain Eukaryota; kingdom Metazoa; phylum Chordata; order Ceratodontiformes; family Protopteridae; genus Protopterus; species Protopterus annectens. The sequence goes on from NC_056737.1 coordinate 1,910,939,403, forward strand.
TTAGCAGATGTATTAAGCAGACAAATCATGGATCCCCACAAGTGGAAACTGGATCTTCATGTATTTCAGAAATTGACAGTGTCATGGGGAACTCAGACATAGATCTGTTCGCTTCTCCACTAAACCACCAGCTGCCACAGTTTTGCACAAAGGGGTTTCATCACACAGCTTGGAAAGTGGATGCTCTGTCTTTCAGTTGGACAATTCCACCTCTGCCTCTTCTTCCAAAGGTACTGTTAAAGGTCAGACAGGACAGGCCAAGGATGATTTTGATAGCTCCAGATTGGCCTCGGCAACACTGGTACCCTCTACCCATGGCCTTAACCTTTGATTCCACATCTGTTATCCCAGCAGGACGGTCATCTGCTCAATGTCAAGCTTCACTCTCTTCATCTGACAGCCTGGCATATTCTGTGTTGAAACACAGCAGGTCTCAACTTCCTCAACAAGTTTTAAATGTGATTATGGAAGCTAGAAGACCTAGTACAAGGAAAGTGTACGCAGCAAAATGGAAGAGATTTTTATTTTGGAGTAAAGCAAAGAATTTGGAGATTTCTGAGCCTAATTTGAGTATGGCTCTTCAATATCTTACTGAGTTACTGGACAAGGGTCTGTCCTTCTCTTCCATTAAGATTCATGCTGCAGCAATCTCAGCTCACTATGATTGTGACCCACCATTGTTTTCATCCTTTGTTCAACTACTCCTGCTTGGGATCTCAATTTTGTGTTGGAAAAACTTACTCTGCAAGAAGGGTGTCTGAGTTGCAGGCCCTTATGGCAGTAAAGATTTTGCATACTTTAGATGTACACAGGCATTTAGGCAGTCTCAGCAGTTGTTTGAGCCTGTGTCAAAACAAACTATTTCTAGGTGGATTGGCCATTTTGTTATTCCCATCATGGCAAGGAGGTTCCAGCTGGGATTAGGCCTCATTCCACTAGGTGGCAACTAAGGATATTTTGGAAGCAGCTACTTGGAGTTCAGTGCATACTTTCTCTAAGCATTATCACCTTCCTATCTACTCTAAGTCTAGGGCTGGAGGCATGTTGTCAGCTCCTGCTTCTTTATGATTTGCCAGCCTAGAACATAGTACAGTTTTGTACCTACCATAAATGTAGATGTTCGAGATTCGAGGATTCCATTGCTGCAGTCCAATTCCCTCCTTCCCCTCTGTGTTTAGGGGTGGTTGTGTAGGTGAGTTTACCTGCTTATATTTTTGTATATATTGTTCATGTTTTGGTGCAGGTATTTTGGGCCTTGTCTTTTAGGGTCTTCTGACATCTGGGGCAAGAAAAGACTGAGGATATGACGCCGGGTGCGCATGGTTACCCTGGTGCTGGCGTCAGTCTAATGCCTGCGCCGCGCCCGCACCGACGCCTGGTCTGACTGGTGACTGGGACTGGACTGGATGCGGGTACAGGCCAAAATGGACTGATCTGCACACATAATCCTATCTGACATCTTTAGGTACAAACTGTACTTTTCCTCATATGCAGTCTTGCATATGGAATTAGTAGAATGCAAGAGGCTACGAATCCCAGGGCTTGCAGAATTTTCCTTGCAGATAGCTGGGACGTTGTGGCCAATAGTTTGAAGTAAGTTGTCAAATAAACTTGTTTCTCTAGAGTGAGGAAAGCCATCTGGGAAGTTGTTTTCAAGCTTGCTCCCAAGAATACAATCTGTTGGCAGGGTACTAGGTGAGATTTCTTTTCATTTACGGTGTACCCCAGTGAGGTAAGAAGTTTCTTTACGAATGCCAGATGTTTTAATAGCAAGTCCTGGCTTTCTGCCTGAATCAGACAATCGTCCAGGTATGGGTATATTTGAATATTTCTCTGCCTGCAAAATGCAATGGCTGGAGCTAGACACTTTGTGAATACCCTGGGCGCAGTAGGTAAGCCAGAGAGAAGTGCAGAGAACTGACAGTGCATGAGGCCTGCCCTGAAGCATAGGTATTTCCTGCCAGATTCCCTTATTGGAATGTGCAGGTAAGCTTCCTTTAAGTCTAAGGTTGCCAACCAGGCATCTTTGCCTAGCATAGGAAGCAGCTGTTGAAGTGTTAGCATTTTGAATTTTGGGATTGCCAGAAAGGTGTTTAGAATAAAGAGGTTCAGGATAGGACGCCAGGAGCTGTCTTTTCTGGGTACCAGAAAAAGTCTTGAATAAAAACTTGTCCTCTTTGTTCTACTGGGACAGGTTGAATAGCCCTGATACTTAGAAGAGAGAGAACCTGCTGTTGGGCCTCCACCCACTGATTTGGGGGTAGGTCTGGCCAACCGTTTGGGGTTGGTAGGGTTTGGAAGTGGAATCTGTATCCTTGGGAAACTATATTCAAAACCCATAAGTCCTAGGTAATGAGTTCCCAGTTTTTTGTATGCAGGGCGAGCTTTACTCCTAAGGGAACAGGCAGTTGAGCATGGCTTGGAAGGGTTAAGGTTAAGTCATTGTGCCATTTTTCCACAGGGGGTGGCTTACTACTCCCTGCTTTGGAAGTGAGAGCCCCACACTGCTTAGGCCTGTGTGTAGCCTGAGACTGTAACCTAGGTGGTCTGCTGTTCCTGGGTTTGGACTGAGAAGGACTGGAAGAGACTGGAAAGGACCAATTCTTTGAAGGCCAAGGCCTACTAAATCTGGGAGGCTGTACTTGTAGGAAATCTTTAACAGTTTGCATAGATTTAGCTTTTTCCTCCATCCTTTTGAGGACTTCTTCTGCTTTGTTGCCAAACAGGTGGTCTTGGTTTAAGGGAGCATCCAGTAATTTAGCTTTAACATGATCTGACAAGTTTTGCTCCTTAAGCCAAGCATGCCTTTTAAGCACAGACCCAGTGACATCAGCCCTGCAAGATGCTTCGAAAGAGTCAAAACCACATTGCAAAGTATGTTTACCAACTTTTTCTGCAGAATGCATTAAATCCTGTAATTCTTTGTGGTCAGCACAGTCAGGAATCAACAGCATTTTTGTTTAAGTAGTCCCATAATATGCTGCTGATACTGTAACATATGAAACTGGCAATTTAAAGCCCTAATGGCCAAAGTAGCACAAGTGTATACCTTCTTACCCCATCTGTCCAAGGCTCTAGAATCTCTATCAGAAGGGGTAGGATTTTTGGCAGCAGTAGCCTTAATGCCTTTTGGTCCTTGGGAAATGGTCTCTGAATCAGCAATAGGATTCTTGAAGAGGAACTTGTGAGTGTCAGGTACTCTGTAATACCTGTCAGGTTTTCTGGGAGCTAGAGGTAAAGTGTCTGGGGAAAAGCTAGATTCCAAGAAAGCATCATGTACAATGTCCAGAACAGGAGGGATAGCTAAAGGCCTGTGTTGAGGAAGGAGTAAGAATTCCCTAAGCCTCTTTTTGGAATCAGAGTAATCCTGGCTTTCTCAGCAGAAATGCTTCCTAAGAGTGTGCAAGGTTTCACCAAAAGAAAAATCTTCTGGAGGGGAAACAGAGGGAATGGAATCCTATGCATCAAAATCCTCATAGGTAGGTAAAGGCAAATCTTGGTAATCAGAAGGAACAGAAATATCAGATTCCTGATCAGAAGAATCAGAAGGAAAATCAGTTCTAGGTCTCTTAGATGGGGACAGCTGGCTTCCCCTATTAAGGTAATAAGGTCTTCAGCCATTCTAAGCATTTGCTTTTTAGGTATATGGGCCTGAGCATGCGGTTTGGACGTCAGTTTTCTAGGTGTGGTGCGAGTTTTAGGCCTGAATGAAGAAGATGGCATTGGTTTAAAATGCAAGTCTGTAGGCCTGAATACACCCTCAGAAGCCAGTACCTGCACAGGGGCACCGGACCTATCCAAGTAGAGACATCCGCAGGTTCCATAGTCGAAAAAGCATCTTGCGGTATACCGGACTCCGAATGGGTCTCAGTAGAGGCCTGTGAATCTGAGGTAGCAGGTATCAGGGGCTGCAAAAGCGCCTCAATGAGTACTGGCGGACTGGTGACTAGCTTAACGGAAGCATTGGCAGCAGTTTTGGACCTATGCGGTCTGTCTCTGTCTTTATCTTTACTTTTTTTGGAAGATCCATTGTCGGATGGCTTAACGAAGCCATTTCGGAGTACTGATACTGAGTAAAATCATTTGCTGCAAAGATAGCCTGACGCCGAATAGTTCGGGGGTTGAATAAGGCACAACACCAACAGCGAGGGACGTCGTGGTCTGGGCCTAAGCAAGGAATGTAGTACGAATGAAAATCTTTATGAAGTATTTGCTTTCCACAGGCAAGACAATTGTTAACTTTTACTGACATCGGTTGGAGCAAGAAAAAAGATCCCCAACGGGGTACTTATCTTTTTTTGAAGACTTCGGTTCTGAAACTTGAAAACAAAAATTTCAGGAGTCGGCCGACCGGCACTTGCGAACTGCTTCTGCTTCGGGCACCGCACGGTAAGAAAGACTGATGTAATGGTGTCGGCTGCATGTTTTATACCCCTGATGACCTGACGTCACGGAAGAAGAGACAGCATCCAACGTGGAAATCCAAGACTCTGGTATTCAGGCCGGCTGAGGACTGCTTGCAGACAGATAACCCAAATGTGATGACTGCGACAGTGAAACATGAAGAATATCAGAGAAGGAGTTAGAAGAGCCTTAGGATCTTGTAGTCTGTGAGGGATTGAAATGAGACAGACTAGGATGATGAGGCTAGTGTGGAAGAAGAGGAAGACTTGAACATTAGGCAGGCTTTATGCAGGGGCAGAGCCATATATTTTTGAGATGATTTTTTTAAAGAGGCTTTGAAATGGGTTAGGCCAGGCATAGACCTGGTAGCCAGAGGTAGTGAATTCCAAAGTATAGAGACAGATTATGAATACAGAGATTGACCTGGTTTTCTTGTGGGTTTTGAGATAGCTAAGAGATTTTTGTCTTCTGATCGTAGGGATCGATTTGATGTGCAAGGTGTGACAAGATTGGCTAGTAAAGGGCAGGGAGTACGCATGAAAATAAGGTTGTGCAAGGTGGATAGCTGAATAAAGGCAAGTTGGTTGGGAAGTTCAAGCCAGTTTAATTCTAGGAGTGGTTTACAGTGGTGTGTGTGATATTTAGAATTTGTGGCAAACTTTGCAACTTTGTTGTAGCACTGTTCCATCTTGTTTAGGGTAGAAGTTTGTAAGTTAGGATAGGGGTACCATAAAGAAAGGAGGGAAATAAAAATGTTTTTACAAGGGTAGTTTTGGTTGCTACAGTAAAGAAATGTTTGTTTCTATATAACAGTCCCAGTTTTTGATGAGTTTTCTTTATATTTTGCTGTATATGGGGGTGAAATTAAAGTTTATTGTCAATGATAATGCCTAGAAGCTTGGTTTCCTGCATTATTTCTATGACAATGTTGTCAGATGCAAGGATGTTGAAATGGTCAGTGACAGTGGAGGTGTTTTGGGGATGACAGAGTACTAGTTTTGTCTTCTTTGGATTAAGAAAGAGTTGGGCATTTCTTAACCAGGATTCAACTGCAGTAAAAGACTGTTGAGTTTTTGAAAGTAATTCTGGTAGTGGTTGAGCAGTACAGATTATGGTGGAATCCTCAAGCAGGTGATATCAAACAGATGACATCACTAGGGCCAGCCGGTTTGCTAATCAACAAGATAGGACACAGTTGCTATCATATCATTCTAAGCCAACAGATCAATCTCAGGAGCTTAAATGAATTACTACTTATGGCAGGAACATTAGGAGCTTCATTATTCAGAGACATTGGTATTTATTACAGTCAGACAATATATTGAATAAATATATCAAAGATCAGAGTTCTTATTCTTTTCATAAGGGGCAGTCATTGGGATCTTTAGTCATTACAAAAGGATGCATAATCATCCTTCCAATCCCCCCGGTCAAACAACTATAACTGGGCAACTTTTGGTTGGTTGCCATCCATGTGGGCATTGTTTATATTGCCCAAGGGTGCTCAAGTTGAACAGTTTTACTAGTCACAATTCTCCACATGTTTACAATGTTTCTTTTTTTGCCAACTGCAGTACCAGTTAGGTTATCTATTTAGCCCAATGCAGCTGTCGGGCATTTTATGTGGGACAGACTTCCCGACCCTTTAAATTAAGGGTCGGGGAACACTTAAGTGATATTAAAAATAAAAAAGTTTTGAGTACTTTATATAAACATATACTCAAACATTCCACTGGGGTTTTCATCTTTATGGTCATTGATATTATCAGGTTCAAGAATTCAGATGTTCATACATTGCACGAGTTACTAACCAACAAAGAAAAAATGTGGATCATCAAATTGGGAGCCTTATTTTCACCTGGGTTGAATACAAAGCCCCGGTGGTACAGCGGTAGCATTGTTGCCTCACAGCAAGAGGTTCTCCTGTTCAATTCTCTGCTGGAGTGCCTTCTGTGTGGACTCTGCATGTCCTCCCCGCGGTTGAGTGGCCTCCGAAAGACATGTGTTAATGGACGTGCCTTCGCTGAAGGTTGGGCGTTGGGCTGGCAACTCGGCACCATAAAAATCAACTGCCAATCATTAGTGGACCAGAGTTCAGCGTGGCGACCCCTAACCAGGAAAAGCCGGAAAGACAAACAACATTTTCACCTGGGTTGAATGACCAATTTTAACAACTCGAAAACAGTTTATCTTATATATATTCTTTTCACTGTATTTATATCATATATAGTTATTTTGTTATATACTAATTTTTGAAGTCTAGCTATATAATATTTTTTTATCCATTAGAAGGTGCTGCAACATTGGGTATAAATTGTGTATAATGAGTGTCTTCCAGCTATCATTTTTGTGGTGTGGTCACTGAAGAAGGCATTTGCCGAAACCAGTATGACCCCACTGGGGCAATTTTTCATAGAAGAATGATGGAATAAAAACATTTTGTTGGAGGCTACATTGGAGTGCTGGCTTTTTTGTTGTTGGTTGATTCATGTGGTATAGCCGTGCACTTGCCATTCGTGCAGGTATAAGTGTTTTGTTGGCAGTTTCCGTTTCCTGCTGGTGGTGTTCTTGGTGTGACCATCCTTTGTTGAGAGGTTTGTTTATGTGTGCAGCCGTCTCCTTAAGATTTATCTTTTTGACATGGTACAGTGAAAAATTGAAAACAGCAATATCGGGCACATTTTTTAAAATTTTTGTTGGACCTCAGGCTTCGATGTTGTTGTTATTCGCCCAGTGGAGTTAAGCATATCTTTGTTACGAGCAGCTTAGCAGCTATTGCATCAACTTTTTTGGGAATAAAACTGTTCAAATCAAACATGTTTAAAAATACTATATTTGGATGCAAAAATATTATATTTTTGTTTTTTGTGGAGAACTGCAAACGTTGGAACTTGTTTTCAACTTGACTTTAGGGATTCACCAACTTAGGCTAATGTTTTTTTGTCGAGTCCTAACTTTTGGGCAAAGGAAAATTTCTGTACATTCTCTGGACATTCCATCTGATTCTCTATACATTTTGGATTTCATATGTAAATCATTATATTGTTGGGGATATTATAATTTTTTTGTTTTTTGTGGTGAACTGTGGACAGCGAAACTGGTTTTCAACTTGATTCAAGGGACTCACCAACTTAGGCCAATGGTTTTTGGTTGAGTTTTATTCTTTGGACCAAGGATTGTTTCTACTAACCAACTTTTTGGATATTTTATTCAATTCTTTATATGTTTTGGATTCCATTTGGATCGGGACTGTGTGCTCTAAATAGATTTTTCATTTGGATGCTGGTGTGATTTTCCTAACGTTACAAGGTTTTGGTGTTTACATCAAAGGAGGTACTGTATATGTGTTTATCAATCTGTATGGCCTTTTGTATGACCGAGCTTGATGGACAGACCTTGGGGTTTGCAAATTTCAATGGTTTGACTCGTGGATCCAACATTGAATAGATATATGACTATTTTTGCTTGCTGTTCAATTTTGGATTGTTTTTCAACTTTTAAATATTCCCATCTGGGATATGGTTTGCTTTATTCTACATCTTGGGGACTTGTTGCGGTGAAGGTTGGGATTATAACATGGGTTGATTTTTTTCATTTGTATGTCTACTTTATATAAGAACATGTTAATGTTGTTTACAAGCCGTTTTGCTTTGAACGCATGTATTCCCTGATGCAATGTTAGGAACATGTTTCATGCTTCTATATTGTTTATTATATGAAATTATTGGGCTCATCATAATTCAAAATGTCTTTTTCAATATTGATGAGTCCTGAATTCAATATTATGGGGAGGCCCAATTATGCAACAAGGTTCTCTCTTTTCATCATCCTTAGTGTGGTTCCCTCTATATGTAGTAGCAATTTGGTGGATGATATTTTCTTGGTTGGTCACAATGTTTAATTATTAGTGATTTATGGGTTTCTGAGTGGGGTGTTTGATTTTGGATTTCCATTTATACTTTTATGGTTTATTGATCTATTGATTTTGTTGCCATTACTTCACTGACCAGGTAACATATATTCATTTGGTATTATCCACTGTTTCAGTTAGCACTTGAGTGTCTGTTTTTGGCCATTTGGGTTACGTAGCATGAAGTGGTTTAGTCAGCTGGCTCATTGAAATGTCTGAAAGTGTTGCCAATATTACAGATGTCATTGTAAAGGCCTAACTTTTATATCATTGGTGACACTGAGCAACTGGGCACCCTTGTTGGGGTGCAGTTTATTGGCTACCATTGTGCCCATTTTGGCCATTCATAGGTTTTATAGTTGGTTAAAAGAGGTACAATAATCAATATATTGATTTTGTATTACTTGTGAGGTTAGTTGTGTGAGACGGTTCACACATATAGTACCTTTATTTGACTAACAGGGACAGTGGATTTATCTTATTTTTATATATATTTTTATTATTACATATTGTGGGATTTTTGGTCTGTGATGGACTTGGCAACTATTATCAAAGGTCTCTCATCTGATTCTGGGGATTTGAGTATATTTGGCCTGGGGTCAGGTAATGTTAATAATGGTTCTGGGGATCAGGACCCCACTCAGGAATGCAAATTAGCCTTTAAAAAGTTAATAAAAATCTTATTACATTAAGGAACAATGTCTGGCACCTTAGGTTATTTCGGGCATATCAACAGAGGAAATTTGTTCCTAGGGGATTAAGAATAAGGTTGCAGCCTATGGTTGCTGAAACGGATGATTTTCTTTTGGCTCAATGGTTGGAGGCAACACAACAGGCCTCCATGAACTTTGTAAATATATTGACCAGCCATTATGAGAGGAAGGTGGAGGAACAAACCAGTGAGGTTTTGAGTCTAAGTAGGGGTTTTGAGGATTTTTCATCACTTCCATGTTATAAAATTTGTATTGAATAACTTAATATGGATTTGTTGGAATTGGAATCTGAACAAAAGGAAAGGAAAATCAAAAAGTTTACTCGCGATGATGTTGAGATGATCAGATTATGATAGAGACAAACCTTTTGAGGTGCGACCCAGGGCTAAATTTGTTACATCTGTTCATGGTCCTAGAAAGCCCAAGGTCTCTCGACCTAGGTCTATACTTAAAAAAAGAGGTAGGGAGTCTGCTACCTCTGGGGATTAATCATCATCAAATATGGATTGGGAGGATGTTCACACCAGAGCTTCACCAGTTCCCAAGCGAAACAATTTAGGGCACAGTTTGACAGGGGGATCCCTTTAGGCACAGATCACAGAGACGGAGGGACACAAAAGACACAATGGATCTGGGGGCGATTCTTCAGAACATGACCAAAATTTGAATGTAGAAGTGATTAATGTACATAATATTTCTTCTGCTATACTTAATGAACAACATCTTCAGGTGTTACATAAAGGTTTGGGTTTTGTGCCAAGTTTTTGTGTTCCAGAGCATTATTTTGCAAATTATGTTGTCAGCTTTTATCGTACCCTTAATTTAAAATGATTTTTTCAGGATATGAAAGGGGTTAAAGCGGAACAATCTGGCCTCAGATCTTTTCGATTTAGATCTTCACAGTTCAGACCACCAATGTCACCCATTGTACAGTCCTTTCAAAATGAGGTTCTTAAGGATTTACATTTAAATCTGAGCAAGTATAATATGATTAAAGACAATCAACCCACAAGAAAGATTGTGTGTTAAACATCTTATCAATAATCATGATATTGCTATTTTGCCGGCGGATAAGGGTGGGGCTGTGGTGGTTCAGAACTGGGTGGATTATGAGGCAGAGGCAGAGCGACAACTGTCTAACAAACTTCATTATATGGCAATGCCTGTTGACCCAACCAGCATGTTTAAACAAGATATTGATCAATTTATGGATCTAGCGGAAGAGGAGGGTATTATCACTCATGACACGTCATCATTTAAAGGTCAATGACCCCAGACAACAATACATCTATTTTTTGCCTAAGATCCACAAAGATCCCAGTAGAATGCCTGTTTGACCCATTGTCTCTGGAAGAGGCTCGTTGACTGAGCCCTTGTCAGAGTTTCTTACACAACATCTTAAACCTTTGTTGTCACTGATACGGGCTAGAATACAAGATACCACACAGTTCCTAGCCATTATATCTGATATGCAAATAGAACCGGGCTGGCTCTTATGTACTCTAGATGTCACCTCCTTATATACTAGTATCCCCCATTGGGCGGGACTTATTGCCTTACAATATTGGCTTGATTGGGCAAATATGTACAGCCCAGGTTTTAACACTCTTTTGGATTGTATGATTTGATACTTACCCATAACGTCTTTTATTTTAAAGACAGATATTTCTGGCAGGTTCAAGGTACTGCTATGTGGGCTTCCTTTGCCCCCATATTTGCAGACCTGTTTATGGCTTACGTGGAGGAACAATTGATTTGTGATAGCAATCATAATATTTTTATGAATGAATTAGATATTTTTCGGAGATATCTTGATGACTGTTGGTTGGTGTAAAAAGCGGATGAGGCATTCTTATTTGAATTTATGGAATATTTAAATTGTAATAAGTGGGGTGTTGAATTTAAGTTAAATTTTGACAGATCGGAAATCACCTTCCTGGATGTGCTAATTAAGAGAACTGAGTCGGACACTTTGGAAAGTGAGGTATTTAGAAAGTTTCCTCAGTTCAACATCCTACTTCATGCCACGAGCTTCCACCTACAACATGTCATCAGGAATATCCCTAAATCACAATTTCTTTGCATTAGGAGAATTTGTTCTGATTCCTCCACATATGCCTACCATCGCCAGGAGTTAACAGCCAGATTCAAGAGCAGGGGCTATCAAGCAGGTGACATCACTAGGGCCAGCCGGTTTGCTAATCAGCAATATAGGATGCAGTTGCTATCATATCATTCTAAGCCAACAGATCAATCTCAGGAGCCTAGATTAATTACTACTTATGGCAGGAACACTAGGAGCTTCATGAATATTATTCAGAGACATTGATATTTATTACAGTCAGAAAATATATTGAATAAATATATCAAAGATCGGTGTTCTTATTCTTTTCGTAAGGGGTGGTCACTGTGATCTTTATTTAGTCATTACAAAAGGATGCATAATCATCCTTCCAATCCCCCCGTTCAAACAACTATAACTGGGCAACCTTTGGTTGGTTGCCATCCATGTGGGCATTGTTTATATTGCCCAAGGGTGCTCAAGTCGAACAGTTTTACTAGTCACAATTCTCCACATGTTTACAATGTTTCTTTTTTTGCTAACTGCAGTACCAGTTGGGTTATCTATTTAGCCCAATGCAGCTATCGGGCATTTTATGTGGGACAGACTTCCTGACCCTTTAAATTAAGGGTCGGGGAACACTTAAGTGATATTAAAAATAAAAAAGTTTTGAGTTCTTTATATAAACATATACTCAAACATTCCACTGGGGTTTTCATCTTTATGGTCATTGATCTTATCAGGTTCAAGAATTCAGATGTTCATATATTGCATGAGTTACTAACCAACAAAGAAAAAATGTGGATTGTCAAATTGGGAGCGTTATTTTCACCTGGGTTGAATGACCAATTTTAACAACTTGAAAACAGTTTATCATATATATATATATATTCTTTTCACTGCATTTTTGTCATATATAGTTATTTTGTTATATACTAATTTTCAAAGTCTAGCTATATAATATTTTTTATCCATTAGAGGGCGCTGCAACATTGGGTATAAATTAATGTTTGTAATGAGTGTCTTCCATGTATCATTTTTGTGGTGTGGTCACTGAAGAAGGTGTCTGCCGAAACTGGTATGACCCCCACTGGGGCAATTTTTCATGGAAGAATGATGGAATAAAAACATTTTGTTGGAGGCTACATTGGAGTGCTGGCTTTTTTGTTGTTGGTTGATTCAACTGGTATAGCCATGCACTTGCCATTCATGCAGGTATCAGTGTTTTATTGAATAAGGGTTCCAGGTAAGAGGCAGTGTGAAGGTTGTTTGTAAAAATGTTAAAGAGTAGGGGTGTTAGGATGTAGCCTTGAGGGACTGTAGAGTTGTGGAGAAAGGGTGAGAGTTCATTGGACCATTTCACTGCTTGTTTACGATCCTTGAGGTAGCTCTGAAACCATTTTACTGTGTTATGTCAGAAGCCTAAGTTAGACAGTGTGTTCAAAAGTAAGGGGTGAGACACTGTGTCAAAGGTCTTGGAGAGATCAAGGAATACTGAGGCTGGATAGCGTCTTGCATCTCTAGCCTTGTTCACAGTGGCTGTAAAAGATAATAGGGCTGTAGCTGTGCTGTGGCTAGGTTGGCAGCCATGTTGGGTTTTGGTTTAAAGGTTGTTTTGCAATAGATATATGGATACCTCTCTTGAGAATTTTGGATATGGGTGACAAGATGGATATAGGACGGAAATTGGATAGACCAAAAGAATTGCCTCCTTTGTGGATGGGGGTGATGTGAGATTGTTTCCATATGGTAGGTATTTCTGATTCAGGCATATAAGGATACTGATTGGGTAGGCGACTGAGTTAGCAGCCAGTTTGAGATAGTGCGGTGGAAGATTGTCATCTGAGGTAGAGCAGGGTTTTAGATTTTGTAGCAGTATCTTAATGGTGTCAGCAGGTATGGGCTGAAATGAGAATTGGGTTTGCATGATGTTTTGTTGAGTTGAGGGGTAAATAATGACAGGGTTAGTAGTTGATGATCTGGGGTTGGCATCTGAATAGGTTGATGGGTGGGGGGATCCAGCATTAAGGGTGTTAGTAGGTCCGAAAATAATTTTATGAAGTGCTTGATAAAGTTTTCGGCTATTTGGTGATAGAGGGCTATCAGGTGATAGGGTGTGCTCTCCATTTCTTCCAGGGTTAACTAGAGAAGATATGGAGTGCCAACATTTACTGGAATTGATTTTATGCTGGAGTTGAAGTTGGGAATAATATAACTTGTTATCTCTGTTGATTAGTTTTGTCACTTTGTTACGTAGTGTTTTGAAATTAACATGATTTTGTTCATTTTTGTTTTGTTTACAGGTTGACCAAGGCTAGGCTACTTTGCTTCATCAGGTGTTTACTGTCCTTAGAGAGCCATGGTGCTGAGTTCTTTTTGATTCTTTTCATATTCTCGATTTTCTAGACACTATTTACACTCTGCAGCATACTGCATCACAGTTTCATTAGCCTTCTGGTTGTGAGTGAAATAAAATCTTTCCACTAGTTTCAGTGGTTTGGGTTCAAAGACTTCCTTTAATATTTTAGAGATTTGTTTGTAACTTTTATTCTTCAGTTTATGTAGCTGAAATAATTTTTGAAGTAGGCCATGCCATTGAAGCAACCATTAAGCTAATTAATATCATTTTGTGTTTTTGTTTGGAAATATTATTCATCACGAAAAACTTTTCCAATCTGTCACTATATACTGAATCCTTCAGTCTTTTTTCTCCTTGATCTGTACAAACCACTCTCTCCAACTGTTTTCCTTTCCTTTTTCTATGCAAGAACCATGTAGGACTATAGTGTAACTAGATATCTTTTAAAGATCATAAATCTCAACATAAATCAAGTAATTACTGAGTCTCAGTTATTATAAGCTATAAACTTTGATGAGATGCAGGTGAGTTGCCTGAAAATATTTAATTCCTATAACCATGATTATACTTAATGAATGACTACCTTCATACCTCTCAACCTGGAAACATCAAAAATCTGGACAAGGCCCATGAAAAATAGGTACAAATCTGCACGCTGATTAGCATCTAATTTGCATACATAATTATGTAACCCCATCCACTCCAATGGAATTGTGGGATACCAACTTTTGAACGCAAACTGAAGAACAGACAACCAAAACATGGCACCAGAATCCCCCTGCAGCCATTCCAATGTCCCGTTACCTGGCTATTTCACCCCATTTACCATAAACACTAATATATGCATACTGCTTTACTTCTACAATGATTTGAATTTTATTTTTACATTTTACAGCACAACAATGCAGAAACACTAAAAGACATCATCTGGTAAACAAAGCAACACTGTCTCACAATGAAAATAGGCTTGACATTAAAACTTCTTTGCCCTTGAAACTCACATTCATTGAAATAGCATTGAAACCCACACCACATCCAAAGAAAATGCATCTGGCCAGTGGTGGATAAAGATTACCTTTGGGCTGTTTTCCAATCATTGGCCCCTTGCACACAAAACAAGAAACATACATGTGTTCTTTTCTTTATACACCTTCCTGACTTTATTAAATTATATTCCTTGTATAATACAACACACGTTAGAGCGCATTTTAAATTTATTGTTTGAACATTTTACCAGTAATCTGTACTGTAGGCAATGAAACAAAACACATGAACCAATAATGACAAAACTGCCCAATTCAGAACTTTTCCATCCTAAAAGTCTGCTTCCACACCCACACTATAAGTAAAATGGCAGTAGTGTAAGCCATAGGCATCTTGCACAGCATCTCGCACTTATTTTCAATTTCATTTTTTTTTGGGGGGGGGGGGGGACTAAAGGTCAAAAACCAGGGACACATTTTAAACATTGCTTGTATAATTTTGTAAAGTTTCTAGAATAAAATGTTGTGTTACCATCATGCATTTCACTGGCAGGTTTTGAACCCAGGACTCTATGCACTACAGTCAGAACAATATACCACTATGCCAAATCAGCAGCTGCCTGAAGAATAGGAAGACTGAAAGTTAATAGCCATCATTTAGTGAATTCATTTCTCACTTCTCAACATAGCTCTTAACCTCAACACAAAAAACATGGACAAACAACAAAGCCAATAATGGGGGAATACAAATTCAGTTCTCACTTCTCACTCACCATATCTCTGAACTGTTAGCACAAAAACAATAATGGGGAACATTCTTATCATAGCTCTAAACACTTAGCACAAAAAAATGTTCTTACTTCTCATCATAGCTCTCAACTCTTAGTACAAAAAAAATCTGGACAAAGCTCAGAGCATAACTTTCAACTGTTAGCAGAAAAAAAATGTTCTCACTTCTCATCATAGCTCTCAACTCGCTCAGAAATGGTGGTGGCTAGGGATAGTAGGCTCTTTTTACCCTGTACCAAAGGTACAGGGTTTTAGCCTGAATACCTCTAGCCACCAAGTGTATTATATGGGGGCATTTTCACACACACACACACACACACACACACACACACAAAACTTACTCTGAATAACGAGTAGTTCCCGGCTCAGCAAACTCTGCTGTTTCAGCTTCCTGGCCTGCACACAAGTTCCCCTGCTGTTCCCCATTACCGCCAGCTTGCAATTCAATTCAGCCAGCTGGAAATGATGATGTGAGCTCCTTGAGCTCAATTCCAACTGGCTGGTAGCTGGACGGAGCTGACATTATTGCGCATGTGATGACGTTAGCTCTGACAGTGCAAATATTTAAAAAAAAAGCAAAAAAATCGGAAATGAAGGGGTGCTACTCGGGAATTGTGGGACCCCTTCATTTGGACGCCAACACTCGATAAAAACAGAGTAATTTGGAACGGTTGGGAGGTCTGTCTACCTTACTGGATCTCTGATTGCTGTTTATGCTGTTTGAGCCAATATTCATTTTCACCTGGAGAGCACTTTGCTTTGGCTTGTAAGCAGCCCCCCCCCCCCCACACACACACACATATTCCATCTTCTCTCTTATTCCCTTCTTTTAGCAAATAGTATCCATAACTGATAAATACTTTGTGTTTGTTAATTTAAACTGAGACCACAGTAGCCTACTGATACAAGGTTATCCTGTTTTTCCACCTGAGAAATGGTTAAGAAATGACTTACAGTTTCAGAGCAGTCCTTGGTCAATTCTGATTGTTTCTTAAACACAAACTTGTCTTTGCTTTGGCACATTATCAGCAGTACAAAAGAACTGCCTGCTCACACACTTGTCCTTCCCCTCCCCTGTTTATTACCTTAAGCCAATCCCAAAGTTAAGAAATATTACCTGTGGCAGGCACCATTTTTAAAACTGCAACCACCCTTTGAGCACCTCATGCTCGGCTCTGCCATAGAACTTATTAAAACTGCCTGAACTGGGGCACAGCTAACTGATAGTGTGTGGAAATACAGGGTACCTACCTGAGTCTCCACATTCACTATCATATGTTCATTTATCAGTTTACTCTGTTACCTGATTGTTTCCAGCCCCCTCATAAGAGCAACTAACAGGGTTTCTACCCGCTTCACTCCTCACCCTGCCCCCTATTACCTCCCGCCCCCAGTGGTCCTACCTTTATTACACTCACAAACCCCTCCCATCTTTATAATAGCCAACCTCGGCGCTAAACCCAACACTACCTCCTTCATCTTCCCACTACTATCACTCCTCCTCAGCTAACATCTACAAGAATACCTTACCTATGCTCACTGCATGCACTCTGCTTGCATATCTTACATCCTACCAAAACTCCATTATTCCCCCACTCAACCACTACCACTGTACTACTACTCACACCATTACTCATGTCTCACCTTCACTTAGCTCCCCTCCTACCAACTCAAGAACCATCCCTCTGCACCCCCAGTATATTCTACCAACTATATTACTCAAACATAAATCATCCCTACAACTTAACATAGTAACCCTCCCACCATACCTATTACGCACAGAGCAGAATCATAAAGTTTCCCTAATAAACAAACACATTCAAAAACTGAGAAAACTAATAACTCATGCATATCAAAACTAGCCCTAAGTGGAGACATCCACCCCAACCCTGGCCCTACCATCTCCAACCCCAATCCTCATAATCAGACTAGAAACCACAACTTCTCCCATATCACAGCCAATAGAAAGCCAAGTGACTTCCTTCTACTAAGCCTAAATATGAGAAGTATATCCAACAAAGTCCATGAACTCCATGCCACCATAGACTTGTACTTCCCAGATATTGTCATCCTGACAGAAACCTGGCTAAAACCTCACATTACCAGTGAGCAAATCCTCCCTACCAGTTACGGCATACTAAGAGTAGACTGGCTAAACATGAAAGGAGGTGGTGTAGCTATAATATTTAAACAACATCTAAACATCCAGATCTTAAAATCATCAGCTCCACAAATAGGCAATGAAGAAATAATATATACCAACCTCAAAATAAACCAAAACAAAACCACCAACATAATTGGATGCTACTTCCCACCTAGCCAAAACATCCCTCCATTAGAAAACCTCCTCAGCTGGTCTACCCACCATCTCCCCCAAGAAACTATAATTTTAGGTGATTTCAATATTGACTGGCATTCCTGCTCTGGCAACCATCCAACCCATCATGTAAATCTTCATGGCTTCACCCAACTAGTCTGGTCACCAACCAGGATAAATAAAAACTCCAGCAAGCACACTACCCTGGAATGGATACTAGTCAGTAAGAGCCCCCAGTCATATATAACAGGCTGCTTATCAGATAGCCTCAGTGATCACTCCCCAACATTCCTACTTAAAATATACCTATATCAAGCTAAACCTGTCACCTACTGTCAAATACGTAAAAGAACTAAAATTTGACCCACTCACATTCATCCCATCCCTCAAAGAATGTAACTGGCATCCTCTAAAGTACCTCAGTCTTGATGACACAGTTGAATTTTTTAATACTACCTTCCTGAGCATCCTTAATTACCATGCCCCCATAAGACTTTCCAGAACCAAAGCATAACCCTCCCCATGGCTACAGAAAACCACTAAGTCAGAAATGAAAAACAGGGATAAAGCCTGGGAGCACTGGAGCAAAACCAAAACCCCCTCAACTAGACAGAAATTCCTAGAACTACACAATAGGGTCAAAAAGCTAATAAAACTGGACACATTTCAATACTACCAGTCTGCCCTAGACTCCTCCCAACACAACCCCAAACAATTCTGGTCCTCCATAAACTCCATCTTCCACCCAGGTAAAGTCAGTATCCCTACTCCTAACATCCCTCACTCCTCCGAAAATATTGCTACCTCATTCAACACACACTTCACACAAACCATACTATCACTAGCTAAACAACACAACCCCCCACCCCTCACCTCCAACCCACACCTTCAACTAGTAATCTCCCCACTGCCTTCTCATTTTCTCCTGTACCTACCTCCAACATAAAAAAACTCATAACTAAACTTAAGCCCACCAAATTAGCAGCAGATAACCTCCCAAGTGAATACCTACAAATCGCAGCTGATGCTCTTGCCTACCCAGTATCCATCTTGATTAACCGATCTCTGTCAGAAAATTACGTTCCCACACTATGGAAAGTTTCACATATAATTCCCCTCCACAAAGGTGGCTCCGCCACAGAACTAACCATTTACCGCCCCATAGCTATTCTCTCTCCACTCTCCAAAATACTAGAGAGATGCATTCACTCTCAGGTCTGAGACTACCTCCTTACTAACAACCTCCTTTCCAATACTCAGCATGGTTTCCGACTAAACCATAGCACCACGACTGCCTTACTCTCCTTTACTAACACTATCCTTCAGCATAAAAACAATTGCTATCTCTCCTCTGCTACTTTCCTAGACCTATCTAAAGCATTTGAAATGGTCCCACACAAACAACTTATCTCTGTCCTCAGTAACCTATCCTTCTCACAATCAGTCACCAACTGGTTTCAGAGTTACCTGTCTGACCGCCAACAATTCGTTGTATGGCAGAATGACATATCTCCACAACTACCTGTCTATATAGGGGTTCCCCAAGGATCCATCCTTGGACCCCTACTCTTCTCTGTTTTCACCAATAATCTAGCCTCTGCCACCAAACATGGTACACTCATACAATACGCAGATGACTCATCCATCATCTGCTCAGCCCATTCCCTACCCAAACTGCAAAACGTCACACAGGAAGCCTTTTCCTCTGTTGAAACTTGGTCATCCGATGCCCAATTAATACTCAACCCAAACAAAACTAAACTGCTCATCTTCCAACCCACCAAACATACTCAAAACAACTCTCACTTTACCATCACAGCAAAAGACAACACCACTATACACCCAACAGAACACACCAAATTGCTAGGAGTGGAAATAGACAATAAACTAAAATTTGACATTCACATATCCATGACCATAAAAAAGTCCACAGAAAACTAGAAGCATTATACAGAAATAAGCAACTTCTCACCAAAGCAGCAAAGATTTCAGTAGCAAATTCCCCAACCTTGTTCCCCATTGGCCCTTTTTTTCAACTATAAAGGAATGCCCAATACTATTCTAGCATGTCCAAAGGTCAGTTGTCAATCTCCTCTCTGGTCCAGCTGGTGAATCTGGGAATCTTGAGGCAATGTTACAACTGCCTCATGTACACAGACAACCCTCTCCTCCTTCCAACAAATTCCAACACATGTGAGAGTTGCAACCATATAACCAAACTGGAGGCTAAGCTCTCTCAACTCAGTACTGGTGTAACCAGTCAGGAGGAGAAGGAAACCACACTCACTACAATTCCAGTCTCACATAGACCTACCACGACAGCAAACCAAACACATAAACACACAAAAACATACTCGGAGGCTCTAAATAAAAATCTGCCTAAGCAGCAGAGACCTCTAAAGCAGACACCCAAGCAACCGCTACCCCAAAACAAAACACGTGCAACACATAGCTCACAAAGCCAGTGTGCAGAACAGTCACAGCCCTTAAGGCTAAACAACACACCTGATACACTTGTAATAGGTGACTCTATCGTCAGGCACACTGACGTTCCACTCACCAGGCTGAACAAGGAGAAGATCACAGTGAGCTGCCTGTCGGGCGCTAGGATCCGCCACATAACACACGCACTCAGGTCACTCCAAGGCAAGTACAAATATGACTCAGTCATTGTCCATGCTGGTGTGAATGACCTGAGACGTACCTCCCTGGACTACATGAAAAGAGACATAGAGGAGCTCTCTGAGCATGTAGCCCAGGCCGGTATGACCCCGACCTTGAGTAGCATCTTACCCTCACCAAGAATGATGCCACAATATGAAGACAAGATGATCAATTTCAACAATTGGCTTAAGTATTGGTGTCATTCAAAGGGATCAATGCCTGTCAGCCTGGGATGACATGCTTGACAAGCCACGATGCTTCGCTAGGGACGGCTTGCACCTGTCACCCCTGGGCTTTCGGATATTGGCAAAGGCTCTTGCTACCCCATAGTGCCTTTTTAGGCAAGGCTCAAAAGACAAACCCACCTCCATAGGTATCACAAGGGATAAGAAACTAAGAGTAATGCTACTCAACGCCAGAAGTCTAAACCTCAAGATGCATGCACTCGAAACTCTCCTTAGCATGGAGAACATCGATATCTGTGCAGTAACAGAAACCTGGCTCAAGGCTCCCGAGAGCACCCCAGCACTACCAGGTTATACCTCATACCATGCTTTTCGGCCCCAAAACTTGGACCGAAACACAAAAGTAGGGGGAGTATCAATATTCGTCAAAGATAACCACACCTCCAGGTTGGTGGCACAGCACGAAGCATCAGAGACTATCCATGTGCAACTAACAGTGGGTAAAACTGCCTTCCAGTTTATAGCCTGCTACAGACCACCCTCCAAAACCCAGGAACCCCACTTGGCCTTCCTGAGAACACTGGAAAATATGAAAGTCTCTCCAAACACCATTATATTGGGCGACTTCAACTACCCAAACATAGATTGGGAGCATTACTCTAGCTCCAACACCCTAGCCCAAAGGTTCCTAGAATTTATAAACTCAAATGCTATGGAACAACTTGTTACCACTCCCACAAGATGGGAAAACATACTGGACCTGATCATCACCAACATGGGGAATCTATGCTCCAGACCAGAAGTGTATCCCTCACTGGTAAGATCAGACCATAAACTAATCTCACTGGATATTCACATCCCGACCCCACCCCCTGCCCAGAAAACCACAGTGAAAAACTTCTCTAAAGCAAATTTCACACTCCTCAAAACAGAGGTGGAATCCTTCAAAGCCCCCGGGCCTGTGGAAAATATGGCCCAGACCTCAGAATCCTTTATAAACACATTCTATGAACTCCTTCAGGAATGCATGGATCATGCAATCCCAAATAAAACCAAGACCCAATCCTCCAAAGGCAGACATCATGTCTGGTGGACCCCAGCCATAAACAAACTATACAATAAAAGGAGGAAGCTACTACATGATAGAGCAAAATCCCAAAAAGGGAAGGCATCTCTGATCAGTATTACCAAAAAACTACGGGCACTCATAAAATCGTCTAAGGCCAGCTTCGAGAGAAAAATTGCACAGGACACTAAGGATAATCACAAGGCTTTCTTTAGTTATGTTACGAACCTGGGTGGGAATTCCCAGATATGCTCAGAATTAGTCCAAAATGACAAAAAATACACCGAACCCACAGACATTGCCAACATCCTAGCTGACAGGTTCAGCGCAACCCCCCCCCACCAAAAAGGGCGAATATCTATCCCAGCAGAGTGCTGCCCCCCTGACATCTCAGATGCTCAGGTAAGAGCCGCCCCCTCCAAAGCAAAAAACACAGCATCAATGGGACCAGACGGTGTCCCGGGCTGCGTCCTACATGAACTCCAAGAAGAGCTAAACCCAAACATAAAACTACTGTTCAATATCAGCCTTACTACAGGATATGTACCCAAAGAGTGGCGTACAGCAACAGTAGTCCCTCTCCACAAAGGTGGTGCCTCAATGAATCCTGGAAACTATCGCCCCATAAGCCTGACTAGCTTGGTCTGCAAAGCTATGGAAAGGATCATCATGGACCTCATAAATAAAGATATTGGGGACCTACAGCCACTGGATCCTACCCAGTTCATCTTTGTTAAGGGCTGATCCTGCCTCTTAAACCAGGTCGATTTCTTTGAAACAGTCACCAAGGCCATTGACGAGGGGAAGGTGGTCCACACAGCCTACCTAGACCTCGCAAAAGCCTTTGATACAATACCCCACTCGGGCATTATAGATAAGCTCACCAGCTTAAATATAAACCCCTATGTCACTAGATGGGTTGCAAACTGGCTCAAGGACAGAACCCACATGGTTAGAATTGCTGGAGCCATGTCAGACTCCAAACCAGTTACAAGTGGCATCCCACAAGGCTCAGTCCTGGGACCTCTCTTGTTCGGTATATATTTCTCAGAGGTACAGGCCAACACGGAAGGACTGTGGCTGACCAAGTTCGCAGATGACTGCAAACTGGGCGGGATAATCGACTCTCCATCCGACACAAGCATGCTCCAAAAGGGCCTCATAGAAACAGACAACTGGTGCCAGAGCCATGGCCTCAAGCTAAACGCCAAAAAGTGTATAGTCATCCCCTTTGGCAAAAACAAAGTGCCCACAAATTACCACATAGGTGGAAATCCATTAAGTACAGAAGAAGTAATTAGGGACCTGGGGACGCAAGTTGATAGCAATCTCTCATTTGACAACCACGTGGCCAAAGTGGTTAGAAAAACATTTTATATAGCCCACCTAATCATGAAGGGATTCACATCTAGATCAGGGGAGGTCATCGTGCCTCTTTACTCATCTCTCATCAGGCCCATAATTGAGTACAATGCCCCTTTTGGTATGTACCTTACCAGACACCTGCAGCAACTGGAAAGACCCCAAAAGTACCTCACCAAGAGGATCAAAGGACTCAAACAGATACCATATGCTGCCCGGTTAAAGAAACTCCAGTTCTACTCAGTGGCATACCGCCTGCTCAGAGGCGATCTGTGCCTGACGTATAAAGCCATGTCCAACCTGGAATTAATGGACATGCTGCACCTCAGAAAATCCAAATCCCATCGAGCTACGCGCTCGAAAGACTTGAACCTCAGCCCTGAAATAAATAGGACATGCTGGAGGGACAGATTCATAACCCAGAGGCTCCCTTCACTCTGGAATAATATCCCAGTCCAGGTTGGGCAGAGTTCCTCATTGACTCTCTTCAAGAGGAATCTTGATGAGTGGATGGGAAATCATAGGTTTACCCCGGGTATCACTTCTGTGTCACTGTTAGACAGAGGCACAGTATACTAACCTCGAAAAAGGGCATAGCAAAATTCATTTAAAATGGGTGGCGAAAGCCAAACACACCCTGGCTAGTCTTATAAATGCCCTAGGGCAGATGGCCTAGTATGAACCTATAAATTCCCACCTTATCCCCACCCTACTTTATGCCTCTGTAATATATACCAACCTATGGCAATGCGATCTAAACAAACTAGAGACCTGCTACAACAAAATCGCCAAATTTGCAACAGGGGCATCCTACCATAGTCACCACTGTCTCTCACTTGCTGAACTGGGCTGGCTTGAACTTCCTCACCTCCTTCAATGGTATCAACTCTCACTCACCCACAAACTACTAAACCATCCACTAAATGTCCCATCCCTCCAGAATCTACTCCAACCGTATCACACCACCAGACCACTAAGATCCAGCAACAAAAATCTCTTGCAAATCACTAAAGCCAATAGCACTGCTGGTGAAGCACTATTCTCTTGCGCCATAGCCAAATTATGGAACTCCCTCCCATCCACAATTACCTCCATACCATCATGCACCCACTTCAAAACTTTACTAAAAGCACACCTAAAAACATGCTGGCTATGCCCTTGCAACTCCCACTTTAATATCACCCACCCCATCCAACCACTACCTTTCTTTCCACCCCACTAACTACCTTCATTATAACAAGCTTGGATGCTCATAAGCCTACTACTTATTATACAGCAGGAACTTCTTATTGTAACAATTGTTAATTAATGTCTATTATGTACTTCGCAGATAAAGATTCTAGTTGTCTACTGATGTACTATCTTCTTCATCTGTAACTATGTTTGTAATTAATTGCTATGTTAATCAAATTGTTAATCGCTATGTAAATCCAATGTAACTGTCTGTATATTTTAACTGTGGAGCTTTTCTCCCTGGGCCTCTGCTGAAAATGGACCTACGTCCAGTCGGACACTCCCGGTCAACAAATGTAAATAAATAAATAAATAAATAAATGCTGGAATCTATTTTAAGAGACAGAAAGACCACTTTATTGAGCCTTGATTGTCGAGATGACATCTTCAAAAGCCCAGTTCTTCTAAAGCCGTCATTATCGAAGTTTATAATATTGAAATTAATAGTTGGCCAGCACCACAGATGCCACCACAACCTGTATAGCAAAAAAAAAAAAGAAAGAAAGAAAGAAAACATAACATACATCGCCAAAAACCTAACCAGTCTAAGCATCCTATAAACAAGAAATTATGAAGTGTGGACTAAGCAAACTAATATATGGAATAGTGTGACAAATATCACTTAAATATGAGCCATGCAAAGAATAAATAAAACCATACTGAAGTGATGCCGCTATCAAATGGAAACAGCTTGAATATAAAATGTGTGATCGAATAAACACAAAATTACATTGGTGCATTAGGCAATAAAGATGGCTTTATAGCTTTAAGAGCAACAATGGCTTTCAAGAAGCTCTGCACATCATAACCATCCCTTTTATCAATTACTTGTTGAAAACATGTATGTCTTTAGACTTTTTTTCTCTTTTTGGGTGATGGTGTCATCTGTAGACGTAGTTTGTCTTCCCTGTTCAGATCCCTAGCTAACACAGACAGCACCGATGGTATGTCAGAAATTCTCCTACCCAGAAGTACCTTATCCAGCAATTGTACGCTTCAACCGAGTTTTGTGTTTGTGGCAAGCATAAATGATTTAAAGTAGGCATGTTTAAGAACTTAATTGGAAACAGTGGTGGAAGCCTTGCTGTTGATGCAGTCTTAGTTTTGAATTTATGTGGCCTGTCTAACACATAACAGTCTATAAAAACTATGTGAGGATTTCCATTCCCACTGATGGAAAGCTAACAATTAGATCATAAAAAGCTGGTAGTATGTCTTCCCCTTTTAAAAAAGACACTGCATCTAGCTTCTTTATTGTTACTTGAAACCTGGGTGATTTCCCATATAATATTGCTACACCAAGATTCTGCACTTTATGCCTAACATTCTGTCCGAAGTAAAACAGAAATACTTTAGATTCAGCACCATTAATGTTATTTTGAATATTTTTAATAACAGCAACCTCAAAGTCACAAAGAACATAACTAGCAGTTGGTGTTAGATCACAACTTGCCAGTAAACCATATGTGCACTGCCTCATAAAGTTATATGCCTTTACAGATTTTCTTGTCATCAAACAATAAACCAAAGGCACAGATTTTGTGTTATTATAGTATGTAGTGAAAGCATGTACTGTATATAATTGTCTACAGGCAGTACTTTCATCAGAAAAGTGCCAACCATCAACCAAATAGCTGCTTGACTTAAATCTCTTAAGTTATTCCTTTTGGATAACAGTAAGATATGATTATCTGTGTGTGTGTGTGTGTGTGTGTCAGACTTACACTTTTGCAGGAAGGTGTCACTTTTTAAAGGATAATCTTGTGCAGATATTCTGCTGAGGGGTACTTCTTGTGCCATACGTCTTAATATGCATTTACGTCTGACATGGTTAACTTGTTGCATCATGGCTTTACATGTTGGTTGGGCTGCTGCACTTTTCAAAGATATACTACCTACAGTATCATGCACTTTCCAAAGATATACTACCTACAGTATCATCAATGACCAAGCAAGGGGTATCCCTAGACATCTCTCCCATCTGTTTCAACTCATGACAAGTCCAATATCTTACTGCTTCTGTAGGGTTAGACACATGGTGATGTATAACCTACCCTGACAGTTCATTTTTAATTTCACCTTACAACACAAGTACTTCTTATTTTTCATACACTTCTCTAAATTGTATATATAGTCATCAATGAGGATTTGTTTACATCTCTGAGATGTGGTCTTTTCATACACACCCCATCAAGCAACCTTGCCAGCCATCTGGGTAGTGTCCATACCACCAGATGCACTGGAGTGCCATATTTATTAACAATCATGTCACAGGTTAAGTGGCAGCCATTGTACATGGAATTGATGGACTAGGTTAAACATTACAGGAGTATTTCTTGCAACAACTACAATGGCTTGCTGCCAATTATCTGCTAAACAACCATGACTGATCTCTACTGGTAAGAGTAGCAATAATTTGTGTGGTCTATCCTTCTTCTCCTGCATGTTACTTCCTATGGTTACTTATGCTGACCAATATTTTCAAGAAGTACACTCTGGCCATTACTGTTATTTACACCTATGATGTGCTGTGAAGTACGATGGGGAGTAATGCTATTACTGTGACCTATGCATAGGTGATATCTGTGCTACCAGTGGTCTATTGATTTTGATGTTATGAACTTTGATAATGTTAGCTTTAGATGAACTGGGCTCTCAACAATGTCATCTTGATAATGCAAGGTTTGATAAAGTGGTCTTTGGATCTTTTAAAATAGGTCCTTATGCTGTCATAATCGTGAGTAAAGTTGTGTGAACTAGTTTGCAGTATATCGTACAATTATTTCCTATTGTATATAAATACTGGGGGGATTTTATTTTGACAACTCAATTTAAAAACATTCTGTTGTACTTGGTCTTATTATGAGAATTTCATACTCTCATTTGTTTGTATTGCTTTAACTGGTACAGAATTTTATGATTAAACCGTATTCTCCCAGCTGATAAATGCTCACTTTCTCAGAAGTAGATTTTATCTTTGTATATTTTGAATAATGCTTCAGAGATCTTATTAGCTGATTAAATTTATACTTCCTAAATGAAAATATGACCTGGAATCAGATTATCTTTCTTTGGTGAGGGTCACTGTAACAGTAAATTATGACCTGTGGATTTACTGACCATATGAGCTGCATTGCTCCAGCTGTTTCTTCTATAACTTTTCTATTCCCTGTGGAGGATGACACTGGCTTATTAGCAGCAGGGGTACAGACAGAGGTGGTGAGAGACTCTGGTGATCAGCATTGGCATGTGTCTTCAACCATGGGATATCACTGCTCACTTAGGTGTTTTTTATAAGAGATTCATCAGCAATAGTCACATATATTTGTTTATTTGCTTGCATTTCCCCAGAATCCTATTAAACTTCTTACTTTCAACTTTAAAGGGTGTGATGTTGCCTCCTAAATCAGCAGTCAGCATGTGTGTTTGTGGTTGACAATTACCCCATACAATTATCATTTAGTGTTTTTTTTTTCTATTTGGGCCCTTACCACAACATTGATTATTGTGTTGCTGTTTGGAGTGAATTTAATAAAGCTACTTAACTGAAGGTGTGATATTCCCTCTGTGGGCCAATAATCAAGGAGCTTGAATCCTCACCACTGACACTGGAGAGGGACGTTCACTTGGAACAAAAATAGATGCACTCAGTATTTCCAGATGCAACTCTCTGCATCAAGCACAATCTCCCTTAAGAGGACACAGGGAACATATTCAGTCCAGGGTCTGGGTTTCTCTCCCTTCATTGTCCCCAGTAAGACTCCCCACTGGCACAGCTATAGAGATGAGTCCTAAGCCAAGTGTCCAAGCCAAGTCCTCCACCAATTCCCCTCTGAAACCAGTGATTCATGTCCCTGCTCAAAGCAGCTGACACACACACACTCTTGGAGATTTGATTTGTGCACACACACACACACACACACACACACACACACACACACACACACACACACCTAGGAAATGTTGGCACAAATTTACTAGCAATGCCCCCTCTGCCCCAACTATAGGGTAATTACACTGCCACCAGAAACTCCCAAAGCCAGCTACTCTAAAGCTGTTACAAGGGTACCCAATTATACTGAGTGAAATTAATATTAATACCAATGATAGTGTTTGACCACTGCAGTAAGGCTTTCAGGAGTGGCCACAGACTCATCAAATAGACATACATATTCTCAAAGGTTAAAATATTCTCTAAAGGCCCAGCCACAATGAAAAGTTTAAATATACTTAATAAAAATAATAAAAAACATGAAAATATGGAATATCTATTTACAATAAACACCAGAGTTTCAGTAACAGGAAATATTAAAATAACACAGATGAATAGATTCACACATATACAGGAAGACAATACTTACCTAATCTCACTATATTTTCCTGACTGATCTAAAGAATTACTGTTCTTGGTCACTTACTAGAGCAAGGCAAAATGAAGTAGGTGAGTGATCTTCCTTCTTTGTCATGTTCCAAAACAGACTGCTCCAAGACTTCAGTCTCATCTAGTAGTAAAACATCATTTTTGTGATGGATTACAGAATGACATCGCACACATCTGGTCACCTGATTTCTGGTTCCCATACTATCCCCCATTACTGGAAAATGAACCAGAATCTATCTCACACATATGTGCTACCATACCCACAGACAGAGCTTTGCTAAGATCTGTTACAGCTTCTGGAAGTCATAAAACAATGAAATATTTGCAAGGTTCCTACAGGAGCTAATAAACTATTCTCTGGTACAAATATTTTGTCTCTGGCAGCAGTCATATCTGTAAGATATAATCTTTATGGCCTAAATTAAGTAATTTAATTTCATACTATTTTTCATAGTCAGCTGGAGCTGAGCTTAACCTCTTCTCTTCTACCATCCTCTGTTATAATATTAATTTCAGTAGTTATAATACTGCCTGACATGCAAGTGTATTTCTTTTTCTGTCCAACAGGATACACTCTTGGTACATTTTTAAGACAAGCAGCTTTACAAATACATTTTTCAACTCAAGCATCTGTACAAATCAGTTTGATATAGAAATTACATATTATTCTTTACAAAATTCCTGCTAGCTGTGCTGGCATATGCTACGCATCCACTGCCCTACTTCTCCTGGCATAGCTGGCAATACCTCACATCATCACAGAAGGGTAAAGGCAATACTAGCTTATCTGACAAAGAAATACTTTAATGTTTGAACAACACTCATAAGAATCAATATTTTCCTCAAAAAAAAAATGTAGAAAAAAAAGAGGAAGACGGGAAAGAGAAACCATAAAAGCATGTGGAAAAAGAGGAAACAGCTGAAAAAGCTCATTCAGCATAACTGAAGAATGGACTTCAGCTTCAATGGCAGCTACTTCTGGGACTTCTGATTGCTAAACATCCGAAAAAGAGATACACCAGTGCTGGGTTAGCTACCCTTTAAAATTAAAACAAAACCTTTGCTGGCACACCCATTAAAAACCTCTGAAGATAATGTTACATGTACAGGATATTCAGCAGTTATAAGCAGTGCATGTCTTAGTGCTTCTTCTGTGGTTTCTATTTCCGGAGCCTGGTTGAAGAGTAAACTCCTTCTCAGAGACTGTCATATAATAAATGCTTTATGTTCCTGTCTGTCTTGACCTCCTCTTTTTTGGCAGTTGTTATACATTTGTATTACAATTTCAAGAAAATTTCTAAACAGCAAAAGGCCCTTTTATTGCAGGTAATACCTCTTCAAAAATAATTAACAGAGGAAAACAGTTAACTCTGTCTCTAGCTTAGTACCCATGGAGGCAGCTTTCAATATAATTTAACAGGCATGCAAGCTATTACCTCAGACATATAGGCAGTGCAAATAATTTCTAGTAGTTACTCAACAGAATTTCAAGAGATTTATTATATCTTAATCACACACATCCATTCAAAAGAAATTCAGCATAATTTTATTTTGATAAAATGTCTGTTGCAAAACAAAGCAGTATACTGGGTACCAGACCATCAAAAAGGCTCAGATTTTTTTTATGCAGGGCATTTTCTAGTAACACAATAAGACAAACACGTTTTTTTAGAAAAATCAAATCTAAAGCATTCCATGTTAAAAAAAGAAATTCAGGATGGTGACACTGATGAAATGTTTACCCTGTGCAGAGCAACAATCTTTTCATGCCAGTCTTAGATATGGAAAATGCAAATCTTCATATACCAGTAAGACTGCACACATATAATACTTTAAGTTGGCATTTCTTCCACTTGACTTATCCACAGTCTGTAAGTATTTACCAAATATTTATCTCTAAAATATCTGTCATATTGATCTTTGCAGCAGTAGCTCTAACTATGTAGGTTATATCCTGCCAAGGATGTAACAGCCAGGCAGCTTCCAAAGTTTCAAGACACCTTCCATGCACCCAAACTGACAGTCAGCTTGAGCTGAGATGACTAAAAAGACGAGTTTAGCCACCAAGTCTGAATACTGAGCTTTCCTGACACGAAAGAGTACGCTGCTCTGAGCCTTTCAATTAACAGTCAGCTTGTGGTGTTTCTTTCTTGGGCAAATAAGTTCTCTTTGGGTAAAAAAATCCATTTTACCAATGTGTTTGTTTTATAACACTTTCCTGTTCAGGATAGTTATTTTAAAGCTATGAGTCTGTATTTTAATGGATTGGCACAAGAGTGTATTGTACTGTTAAAAAGAGAGCTCTCTTTTTACTTGTCAGTTTAAAATTTGTTTTAAGTATTTGAAAACTTTTTTTTTTCTGTGGAGAAATTGTATTTATTTTATTCTTTGGGCTGGCAAAGTGTTTTAAATATTATGTTTTTATGTGAAAATAGTGACTGTTAAAGACTTCAAAATTTTGCCAGATTTTGCTGCTTGTTTTTAAAGGAAAGAGGCACCATTTTTGGCTTGGCGGTGGAACAAACTGTCAGTTCCATGATCAGTCCTTCTTCTAGCCACAAAAAAATAAATGCTAAGCAAACATCATTTACCACCACAGCAACCTAGCAATTTGCCTCAGCTGCAGGAGGGTGTCTCAGCTGTGCCCATTAGTTGTACCTCAGATCACTCATCTTTTTCCCTGGCTCCCTCTGGTGTGCACCTGCAGCCACTATGGACTGGACGTGAGCCATGTCATCTACATCTGTTGAGGTCTTCTCAGTGGGCAAGTGAGAGTCGCTCTTGTTGGTCCTGGAAGAGGAAACAAGTAAGGCTTCCCTGTTTTGACAGTATGTTGTGCTTGTCCTTGGGAAAGATGCTGCCGCCATTGATAACACTGTTGGCCCCATTTTTCCTGTCAAAAAGGAACAGAAAACTAAACATGTATCTACTCCTCCTCAAATTTCCTTGGACAGGAGTAGTTTACTGGTACTGGCTCAGAGGTTAATTCAGGCTTCTGATTATTTTTATAAAGTAGCTCGTCGAAAGAGAAATACCTCTTATAGGTTCATAGATTAGTACTAAGCTAACTGCCCCTGTAAGCCATGCCAATTATCCCCTGTGAGACTCCAACCCTGCACCTTGTGTTTGTAAGGCAAACACCTTAACCACTAGGCCACCTCTGGATTCAAGATTCTGAGTAAGGACATGAACCTGAAGGGAAAGATATGGGGTTTTCTGCACAGATTTCTAATTCAGACTCGGGAGAGCACATTTTCTGATTCTTCCTATGGGGCTTTCTCTGTGATTCCAGAATATGACAGTGTTTTAGTGGGAGAACACAAAGGTTTCTCATTCCCTCCGAAAATATCAAGAGCAGTTACAGAAAGAATTTCCAGAACCTTCACCCATTCCTCCAGTCTTGTCATATTTGGAGGATGTCTTTTACTGCCGGCATTTTTTCTGATGGTCAGCCAGTTGCCCCTAAAAAGGCAGATAGGATGTATAAAGTTCCTCAGCCTTTTAAAGTTTTTCTACACTCTTCCTATACCTGACTCAGCAGTTATAGTTTTAATTAATCCTACTGCTGCTAAACATTTATATAATTGCAATCCTAATCCTTCTGATAAGGATGAGAAGATTATTGTCAAGTATGGTGAAAAGTATAAGCTTCTGCAACTTTGATTTCCAGAATTTTTAATCGTCAGGTTTATATGCTGAGATTTGTTCAGACTAATTGTGAAAGTATAAGGAATGTATTTTCAGCAGTATCTTTGTGTGAGTAAAACTCTGCTTTAAATAATTGTTTGCTCTATTGTACAAGTCTCTACTCATTGTTTATAATGTGTGTATGACTCATTTGATACATCCTCTAAGGCTATGGCCACTGGTACTGTTTTGAGGAGTTTTTTTTTCTTTGGATACATTCTCAGAGCCTTCCTGATGATGTTAGAAATGAGATTTTAAATTCTGCTTTGGTTAGAGATATTATAGCAATAACCCACGCCTAGGTGTGGGTAATGCGGGATTTAACCTTCGCCCTCGGAACCAAACAAAGACAACCGTGGTTAAATCCCGCATTACCCACACCCAGAAGTGGGTTATTGCTATTATACAATGACATTATTTAAGAAAAGAAATAATTACTTTTCTTAAATAATGGCATTGTATAATGCCTCTTTGCTGCCCTTCCGCAGCTGTCTGCTATTGCGCGGCAGTTGTGATGTACTGCGCATGCCTACGCAGTACATCAGAGCTGTGGGCAAAAGCAATGGAGAACGCAAGATCTCCGTTGCTTTTTACTGTTTTGCTATGTTAAATGGGTTTAACGTAGCGAGACAGCTTTAAAATAAACAACGGAGATCTCCGTTACTTATTTTAAAGCTGTCTTGCTATGTTAAACCCATTTAACATAGCAAGACAGGTTTAAAAAAAAAAGCAACGGAGATTGCAAGATCTCCGTTGCTTTTTACACACTGTGTCGCTATGTTAAAGGAGTTTAACATAGCGAGACAGCTTTAAAAAAAGCAACGGAGATCTGCGTTGCTTTTTTTAAACCTGTGTTGCTATGTTAAACTCTTTTAACATAGCGAGACAGTGTTTTATACTAACGGAAAAAGTCAGGGCGACCGGACCTTTTTCCATTAGTATATTGAGGGATTTACAACAGGCAAGCTGGTTGGGCTGGCCAATCAGCGTGCACGTTTTAGAGGAAGAATTGTATAATTAGCTTTTTTCCCCTCTGCTGCAGTGGTGATCAAAAAAGTGTGATCAAAGCAGTAAGCTGATACAGGGAATCTCTTAAGATTTTTCAGCCATCCTTTTCCAAATTTTCCAAGGAATTTTGTAATCCCTTATTCATTTATGTCAAAAAACAAAATAAACGGTTTCCACAAAATGTAGGTAAACAGACATTTAAGAACAAATGGCAAGGCTGTTCCAAAAAGAATTATGGAAGCTTCCAAAAATCACTTACAGTCGAACACAGTGACTATTTTTGGGACCTTGCCCCCTTTTCCCACCCTGGCAGCCTCATTTCCTTTCCCAAATGTCTGAATCTCTTTTTTCTTTGGCAACAGATGTTTCAGGCAGATGCATTCTGAAGATCATTCATCAAGGTTACATATGGCAATGGGAGGAAATTCCTCCTTGCCAGGAGTTAAACAATCATCTGCCTGACCAGACTCTCTAATTTTCACCGTTCAATTACATGCTGTCCTAGGGATTGACAGAATCAGTTTCTCTTTCCCAGGTGGGGAAGAGTTTTTGTTCAAGAATGTTTCTAGCGCCAAATAAAGAAAATGCTAGGGACCAGTTCTGGATCTTTTTTTCCTGTTTGTAATAGAGCCTGAGTTCAAAATGATGACATTTCACAACCTGTTCCCTCCTGTTTCTCTTTCACATTTTCTGGAAACACTAGACTTAAAAGATTCTCGCCATCACATCTCTATTCATCCAGACTTCAGGTATTTCTTAAGATTGTGTGTGTCTGGATCACATTACCAGTTCTCTACCTTACCCTTTGGAGTATCCACTGCACTAAGAGTGTTCACAAAGTGCATAGCTCCAGTTATAGCTCATTGCAGGCAAGGAGGTATTGACATTTTTCCATATGTAGATGACTTGCTTATCTTTGCAGAGTCTTTTTCTAAGTGTCAGGAATTTCTCTCTTGGGTGAGAAATCTCTTACACAAGCTGGGATTCCAAAGGAACATTCAAAAGTCTTTCTTGACGCCTTCACACAGGATTGTGTTCCTGGGATGTCAACTAGATACCTGAGTTCAAAGAACTTTTCTTCCACAGGAAAAAAATAGAGCTAGATCTAGATCTATTTCTAAGAATTTCCACTCAGACTTTGGACACTGAGAGGAAATACCTCAGGATTTTGTGTTTCATGGTATCTATAATTCCCCATGATACCACTGGCAATACTCCACATGAGAAAGATACAATTGTATCTGAAGTCTCCTTGTTTGCAGTACCCACATCCTTTGCTTGTTTAGATCCCAGTGCTGGAGTTTCTCAGAAGATAAATCACTTGGTGGAGACAGCAAATATCTTGAACTTCAGGTCTTCCCTTCTCACTCCCTGTTCCAAAGCAGTCACTCACCACAGATGTCTCAGGCTTTGTTGGGAAACAGTTTCAGGAGGGATAAAAGTGCAAAGTATGAGGGACACTGAGGACAGACTCAAGCACATAAATATAAAGAGATGCTCACCATGATTAAGGCATTCAACTCTTGGAATCATCTTTGGTCCCCAGGACCTCTTTCGAGTGACTACAGACAATACCACAGTCATGTGGTACATTAACAAGCAAGTATGAACCAGATTGTACCCCCTTTGCAGGCTAGCCACGTTGGCTTGGGATATAGACTGACAGCACAATCTAACTCTGCAGGCATTCTGCATTCTGTTAGAGCAAAACTGTGTGGCAGGGAAGCTGAGCAGGACCAGATCATCACAAATGGACACTAGACCAGGGGTCTACCAAGATTTGATCCATCTGTGGGGAGTTTACCAAGTAGACCTATTTGCCTTTTCTTTGAACAATCAGCTGGCAAGTTTCTGTTCCAAGGTTCCAAGGAAGAAATGCTGGAAGACAGATACATTTTCTTTTCTTTTCTTTTCTTTTCCTTGGACAGGAATGGTCCTGTATGCTTTTCCTCTGTTTCCATTGATATCCAGTGTATTTCTGAGGATTCAGAAGGAATCCCCCAAGATCATTGTGATGATTCCATTCTGTCCCTGGCAACAGTGGTTTTCCCTTATTTTGGAAATGGCAAGGGCAGGTACCACACATTTCCTCAGATACTGGAAAGACTCACACAATATCAGGGGTGTTTGGTACACCTTGACCCCTATCACCTTCAATTGACTGCCTAGATGATAGGCCATAACTCATTCAGGCAACTGTTTATTCAGGAAGTGTAGCAAGTACTAATGGAGGCAAGAAAGCCTGCTACTAGAAAATCATACATTAGCAAATGAAAATGGTTTTCTAGTTGGTGCTAACATCATAACTTGATCCCATTCAGGGTGGGTCTATATTAGAACATTGAAGTTTCAAAACTTTGAATGTTCTAATATCGAACCCTATTCAGCGAAAGCGGAAAACATCGAACATACAGAACAGTGAATTTTTTCCTAGGGAAAAATTTGTTGTTCCAGAACACATACACACAACACAAGCACACCAAATAAACAGCAATCCACACACGTACACCTAAAATCTTACACCTAACCCTACACTAAACTGTACACACACCACTAACTATCCACTTACCTTAACCCAAACCCTAACCCTAAGGTCCGTCACTATTGCACACTCACCTCACACGCGCCCTAACCCACCTACCCCGCCCTAACCCTCACATCCACACAATCACACAATTACCTGACCCACACCCTAACCCTAACTCACCTAACCTGCCCTAACCCTCACGTCCACACAATCGCACACATACCTAACCCGCGCACTAACCCTAACTCACCTAACCCACCCTAACCCTCACATTCACACAATTGCACACATACCTAACCCGCACCCTAATCCTAACTAATCTAACCTGCACTCAATCGCACACTTACCTGAACCCAACCCGTAACTTTCCACCACAGCACTGAAAATACAGAAGCAACAGAAATGGACAACCAAATCCTTTCCCTAGGAAAAAATTTGTTTTTCTGTTGCTTCGATATTTTCAGCTTTCGCTGAATAGGATTCGATATTGGAACATTCAAAGTTTTGAAACTTCGATGTTCTAATATAGACCCATTCAGGGCTAGTTGTTCTTTAGCTTTACAATATTTGTGTAGGTTACTATCCTACGGTTATTCTTACTCCTCCATCAATGTTCATTTATTGGCCATTTCAGCATGTCTGCCTATGGATCCCCTTTCAATGCATTCTCATGTCAAAATCTTTTTGA
The DNA here is from genome assembly GCF_019279795.1 of Protopterus annectens. Lineage (NCBI taxonomy): Eukaryota > Metazoa > Chordata > Ceratodontiformes > Protopteridae > Protopterus > Protopterus annectens. The sequence continues at coordinate 1,910,975,741 of NC_056737.1, forward strand.
AAGGGGTGTTGCTTAAGAGGCCTTCAAGAAAATCAGTGCCCCCTCCCTTGTATCTTAATTTTGTGTTAGAGAAGCTAGCACTTGCTCCATTTAAAACAGCTAACCTGACTGACGAGGTTCTTTACATGGAAAACAGTTTTACTGATTGCTCTGATCTCTGCAAGAAGGGTATGCGAGTTGTAAGTTCTTATGGTGAGTCAACCCATTCTCATTTTCCACACAAACAGAGCTTCTTTGAGAACTAATCCTTCTTTTATGGCTAAAGTGGTATCCATGTTTACTTTAAGCCAATTTCCATCTCCCTGTTTTCTTTCCTGAACTTAAAAATGAGGGAGAAAAGGGTACTTCATACCTTGGATGTCCAGAGACAACACGGGCACTATCTTGGCAGAAGAAAATCTTTCAGATTTTTTTTTCTTATGAAGATAAGAAGGGACAACCTGTGTCAGAGCAGACTTTTTACAAATGATTGTTTAGGGCTATTACCTTTTGTTATGCTCACCACAACAAAACTAGTCCAGGCAGGGTCAATGACCATTCAACTAGGGCCTTGGCTTTATCTATAACTTTTTAGAAAACGTTGGACTCTAGAAGTATTCTAGCAGCAGCAACTTGGTCATCTGTACATACTTTTACAAAGCACTATATGCTTGATTTCTTCTCTAGGCCTATATCAAACTTTGCTAGGACCATTCTTCAGGGTGTGCTGGACTCTTCTCCTTTCACCTCCCAAATGCTGTAAGCTAAGGTAATCTACCCATACAGCTATGGCTACTACAACAGTGATCAATTTGATGAACACTGTACAGCTGTAAAAGTAAACTTACCATAGCAATAGATATTTGAATGATCACTGCTGCAGTAGCCACTCCCTCCCTCATCCCCCCTATTTCTTGTTGTGTTTATGCCAGGGTGTGAATACTTATTATTTTTTTTTTGTTGCTCTTATCATTGTCCTTTCAGGGCTCAGCCTCCCTGTCTAGGTTAGCATGAAAGCTCTGAAGGGTTTGGCACTCAAAGCACTCTTTATAGTTAGCTCAGCTTGAGCTGATTGACTGGATGCATGGAAGGTGCCCTGAAGCATTGGAAGCTGGCCAGCTGTTATGTCCTTGGCAAGATATAACCCATATAGCTAGGGTGACTGCTACACTGATCATTTGAGCATCTACTGTTATGGTAAGTTTACTTATACAACTGTGCTTTTTTGTTCATCTCAGGGGACAGCAGCTAATTTTCTTATTTAGATGACTATCTGGTAGTAGCCTAGTCACAAGAAAGTACAGTTGTGTACACTTACCATAAATGTAGATGTTTGAGTGTATTCACTGTTGCAGTCCTGACTATTGGGATTTCCTGCAATGAAAGCTCTCGATCGGCCCAACTACCAGAGAAAAATCTTTCTGGCTCTCTGGTTGGACGCTCAGAGCGACGTCAGTATGCTAAGATATAAAGATATAAAGATAGCCAGCCTGCATTAGAACACCATTTTTTATTGACCCCCCAAATAAGAGGAGGCCTGATAACACTGGAGGTATTCCAAAGGATACCCTGGCAGAGGTGGAGAAGCCAAGGAAGGGTCCCTTGGCTGTGTTGCACAGTCAGAAGACACCTATTTGTGGGCTAAGGGGGGGTAAGAGGGTGGGAAAGATGACTGCAACAGTGAATACACTCGAACATTTACATTTATGGTAAGTGTACACAACTGTGCTATGTTTTTCATGTTTCACATTTGCAATCCTGACTATTGTGACGTTTCCCAAAGCAGAATGGAGGGTGGAAGGATGCTGGGGCAAAGAGAGGATGATCTGCAGGATAGCAGTGGCAAACTCTGTTCTAGATTTGGAGAAGGATGCTAAATGGTAGTGTTTGGTCAAGGTATGCATTGAGGACCAGGTGGCTGCCTCTAAAATGTCCTTGGTGGGAACCCCCTTGAGGAAGGCAGCAGAAGTAGCAGTAGCAGTAGCCCTGGTGGAGTTAGATCTAATCTCATCTGGGGGTACCTTGCCATGACAGCTATAGCAAAAGGAGATACAATGGGGGATCCAATTGGAAATAGTTTGCTTGGAAGCTGATTTTCCTTCTGCACCAGGGGCAAAGGTAATGAAAAGCTGCTCAATTTTTCTCAAATCTTTTGTCCTACTCAGGTAAAAATGTAGCTGCCTGTGTGAACATCCAAGGAATGTAGAATTTTCTCTCCCCTTTATTTTGAGGGTTGGGAAAGAAGGTTGGTAGATGGATGGCCTGATTCAGGGTGCTGTCAGAGATCACCCTGGGCATGAAGGATGGGCTGTTCCTAAAAGAAACCCTATCCTTGTGAAAAATAAGAAAGGGTTCAACTGCCATGAGGGCCTGCAGTTCGGAAACCCTCCTAGATGAGGAGATAGTGAGTAGTATAGCTACTTCCCAAGTCAGATTCTTGAGATCAGCAGATGCTGCTGGTTCAAAGGGAGGTAAAGTTAATTTGTCTAAAACAAAGTTCAGGTCCCATGGGGGCAGAGGCTTCCTTCTGGGAGGCCTAATTTGTATGACCCTCCTGAGAAATTGTCATAAGAGTTGGTGGGAAAAGATAGGTGTGTGTGAAGGAACATAAGCAGAAATGGCAGAAGCATAGATTTTAATTGAAGAGTAGGAAAGTCCCTGATTTAGCAGTGAAGCCAGGTATTCCAGGATGCTGGTAATGTGAACTGACTGTGGTTCTAGGTGGTGGTCTATGCACCAAACAGAGAATCTTTTCCATTTGGCTTTGTAAGATTTCCTAGTGCTAGGTCTTTGGACTCCCTGAAGATGTCTAGCACCTGTTTACAGTTTACTATTGAAACCTTGAAACGCATATATCAACCAGTCACATGGACGACCCGAAATCTTGAATCCAAAATGTTGAAAATATGTCTAGGTTGAAACTGAATACATCAACACCCATAGTTTGATGTATCTGACATAGCAGGAGGTGACGTCAGTCACCCATGCTATGCAGCTTACCATACCGTGACATTCCACAGTCAATGGTACATGTATTTTTCTGTTTTGCAGGGGGGAGGGCTGCACCCCCCCTGCAAATTATATATACTAACTCCGAGATCACACTACAGTGAGGAAATGGATTAATTCCCTGTTCCTCACTGAACCGCGATCTCCGTTCACAATGCCAGACTCGCATAATTGAACTACATGACCCATTTGCTGTAGTGTAGTCAATGTTTTTTGAGTTGGCATTCTACCCATTGGAAAACTGCCTTTCGACCACATGCTGGTCGACAGCAGTCACTTTGCAGATTCAATAGTAATCCCCTGTTTACTTAGGGTGGCATCTGTGTAGACTGTTGTGTGATCATCCATGCTGCCAAGCTGAAGGTTGGCAGGTTTGGACGAACAAACTTTTCCTCATTTTGAGTGAAGAGGTCCACTCTCTGAGGTAGAATCGTCTGTGTGGTTGGAGAGCTGGAGGAGGAGAGGGTACCATTGCTGTCTGAGCCTATCAGTATTGCTGTTGGGCCTTCCTACCTTATCTTGAGCTGGACTCGAGGAATTAGGGGTATGGGAACAGAGCATAAATGAATAGTTGGCTCCATGAGAAGGAAATGGCATCTGTTTTCCAGGCTGTCTCCTGTTTGATCCTGGTGCAGAATTTTTGCAATTGCATGTTCTTTTTGGATGCAAAGAGATTCACTTGAGGGACGCCGCAGGACTGGGTTATGGTCTGGAAAATCTCTGGGTGTAGGTGCCACTCGTGAGGGACCATAAAATTCCCGCTGAGTGGCCTGCTAGAACATTCTGAACTTCTGGTAGGTACTGTGCCATGAGATGAAGTCCCAGAGAGTGTGCTGTTTCCCAGATTTGCTTTGCTAGAATGCACAGGGGCTAGAAATTTGTTCCTCCCTGTCTGTTGATGTACCACATTACTGTGGTGTTGTCTGTCTTAACTAGCAAGATGCCTGTTGTCCATTTTTCTTTGAAGGATGTTAGGCCTTTTTGCACAGCCATGAGTTCTTTCCAATTGATGTGCCTGTTTCTGATGTTGATTTCCCACTTCCCCTGAGTGTGTAGGTTGTGGATTGAGCCCTCCAGGATGTCTCTGAGACATCTGTTGTAAGGGTCTGTCCCTGAGGGCTGAATATGAAAGGGGAGGCTTGGGTTGCAGGCGCAAGTCTGTGCCCACTATGCAAACACCAGTTTGAGGCAAGGAATGAAGGGTATCTCTGTCTCTAGTAGTTGAGAGTTCTGGCACCATATGTTCCTGAGAAACCACTGAAGATTCCTCATGTGCAGTTTGGCAAGGAGGACCATGGGATACATGAAGCCATGTACCCCAGTGCTCTTAAAAATTCCCTTGCTGAAATGTGATCCTTCATTTGCATCCCTTGAAAGTAATCTGTTAGGAAGGACACTTTTTCTGGGGGAGAAAAGCCCTCTGGAGAGTGGTGTCCAGGAGAACACCCAGGAAAACAGTCCTTTGGGTTGGTGAAGTACTGGAGTTCTGAGGGTTCAATGTGAACCCCAGAGAAGATAGGAGGTTCTGGGTGAATTTGAGATCCTGAAGTAGTTTTGAGAGATCTTTTGACTGTATAAGGCAGCTGTCCAGATAGGGATAGATTTGTATTCCCCTGGTCCTGCAGAAAACTATTACTGGAGCCAGGCACTTTGTGAACACACTTGGTGCAGTAGATAAACCAAAGGGCAGAGCAGAAAATTGATAATGACTAGATCCTGCCCTGAAGTAAAGGAACTTTCTGTGTGATTCTTGTATAGGAATGTGAATGTAGGCATCCTTTAGGTCTAGAGAGACCATGAAGACCTGCTAGGACAGCATGGGAAGGAGCTTTTGAAGAGTTAACATTTTGAATTTGGGAACCAAGTAAAACTGGTTAAGACAGGTTCAGGATAGGGCACCAAGAGCCTTCTTTCCTGGGAACCAGGAATAGTCTGGAATAGAATCCTATCCCTGCTGAGGAGGAGGGACTGGCTCTACTTGCTGCTTGCACATAAAGATTTTGAATTTGAACCAGGGCCTCTGTCATTTGATTTAGGGAGACATCTGGAAAACCTGAGGATTTTAATTGATCTTTGAAAGTGAGCTTGTAGCTTTTGCAATAATGCGTAGAACCCACTTGTCTGAAGTAATGAGGGTCCAGGTATGATTGAAAACAGACAGCCTTCCTCCTATTTTTGGGGTGGGGGATGAGGATGGGGTGGCTGAGTCATTGTGAGTCGCTGGAAGTGGCTTGGGGTCTAGAACTCCGTTGCCTTAAAGTTTCTGATGTCCACTGTCTACCTTTTTGCAGGAGTTGCCTCTGCTTATGTGATCTTTCCCTTTGAGGTTTCCTCTGGCTTCTTCTAGACAGGGAGGAAAAGGACAAGTGCTTAGCAGGAACATTTCTACTTAATCTGGGGGGGGGGGGCTGCACCTGGAGGAAATCTTTCACAGTTTGCATAGACTTGGCTTTATCCTCCATCTTTTTCAGCACTTCTTCTGCTTTTGGGTCAAAAAGAATGTTCTTGTCAAGGAGGCATCAAACAGATTAGATTTAACATGATCTGGAAGGGCTTGTTCTCAGAGCCAAGCATGTTTTCTAATCACTGAGCCAGCAGAGGCAGCCCTGCAAGATGCTTCCATGACATCATAACCACAGTGTAGAGAATGCTTAGCTGCCTATGTACTAGCATGACAGAGTTCTGACAATTCCTTGGAAAAGTTTTTCTCCTCCAGATCAGACACCTTCTGTTTAAGTTGGTCAAGGATAGTCTGCTGGTACTTAATCATATGAAATTGGCAGTTCAGAGCCCTCATACTGAGTGTGGTAGAGATGTAGACCTTCTTGACCAACCTGTCAAGGGCCCTGCTCTCTTAATCTCTAGGAAGAGGATTTCTGGAAGGACTGGCTCCGGCTCCCTTAGGCCCTGGCATGATCACCTCAGGGACAGCAGACAGGTTCTTGTAGAGAAATTTGAGGGATTCTTGAACACGATAAAACTTGTGTGGTTTTCGAGGACCAGGGGGTAGAGAGTCAGGTTTAAGAGAAGATTCCTGGAAGACATCATCTGCCACTTCCAGAATTGGAGGAATAGCCAAAGGCTTATGTTCGAGTAAGTCCAGGAAATCCCTAACCCTCCTCCTGAGTCTCAAATTGGAAATGCTGTCTCAATGGCATGGAGGGTCTCCCCAAAGGTGAAATCCTCTGGTGCGGAGGCTAAAGGGAGGATCTCTCTTCAGAGTCAGAGTACTATTAGGAAGTGTATGAAGGGCCCTCTTCAGATCCAGAGTCTTCTGAATCTGAGTCCTTCCCAGATATGGGAGATCCTGATAAATTTCTGGAGGTTCATCTTTTTTCCTTTTACTAATGGCAACAGTTTGTCTAAACCTGACAAGAGAAAGAAGATCTTCTGCTAGTCTGATAAGGTTCTGCTATGACCCCTGTGGAGCTGAGCCACAAGGCCTAACTGCAGGCCTAGGTACAGAAGGCCGCTCAGGAGTGGCTAAGGCCTTAGGCCTAGGATTGTCCGGTGTTCTCATGCCTGTCTCTAGGATGCTGAAAATGCACCGGAGTTGGAGTGGGACAAGGCCTCATTACTGTATCTCCGGGCAAAGCACGCTGTTTGCAAGCCAAGGCCTGCTGAACATTCCTGGACCAAACCGAAGAGCCACTGTCAAAGGCTTGTATAGAAGTGGATGGGAGAGATGATGTGTTGGACTCCAAAAAGGTCTCGACAGAGGCCTGAGTCATCAGTTCTGGAAGGGAAGGGGGCTGCATATGCACCTCACCTTGTTCAAGAACTACAAGCCTGGAAGGAGAGTTAGGCATAGATGGATTGTCATCCGAAGGCCTACACATCTGTTTCCTATCTTTCTTACGCTTAAGCTGATCAAATTCAGTATGACCGATGGACTCCATAAACGAAGGTTGAACTGATTGTTAGCTAAGAAACTTTGCAAGAAGTTCAGCCCTACGCCTGATAGTTCTAGTATTAAAACGTGCACAAAAACGTCATTATCAATGTCGTGATCAGGGCCTAGGCAAATAAGACAAAGGGAGTAAAAGTCTCTGTGTGAGATCTGCTTACCACAATGGAGACGATTACTGATTTTATCTGACATGAGCAAGGAAAGGAAATGTTCCCCAACAGGGTCCTTATCTGTCTGACAATTTTTCTCTAGTATGGACCAACAAACACACCTGAATGCCGCTAAATGCTGTCCACATAGTTGATGTTCCTCTAGAAGTGATGTGTTGCTCAGCTTAATTTAGCTAAGCAGTAGCATTATGCTATATTGTGAGAGAAAGGCTACATTTAGCTATAAAAAATGAAGAGATGCACTGAGACATTGCTTACCTAAGTACTATATAAGCTGAATGCACACTCAAAGTACTATCCCACCCATACAGCAGTGATGACACTAATTCCAGCCAGTAAGAGTACTGACAGATCCCCTCAGTTGCATAATATGTAAATGAGACCTGCTCCACAGCCTTGGATTACAAAGGTGAAACCTTGTGTCAGAACTGTGGAACAGAGCAATGCCCCACGTACTGCCATATACGAGCCCCATGGCTACTGTCCCTAGAACTCATAACACTTTCTGAGTATATAGTTCTATGTACACCCATGACATTTGCAGCACAGATCTGATGGCTGCCCCCCCTCCTTATGTGTCCAGTGGTGGTCATCGCTGTTGGTGCCTAGTGCATCATGAAATGAAGTAGCACTCATTATCCTCAACATTGCTCTGTACATGGCAGACAGTAGCATGCTGTCCCTCTAGGAATCATGCACTCATCTGAAGCATGTACTGTACTGTACGGGGTATGCAAGTCACATTTAGGTAACTACAGTGCAATGGAAATGTATTTGCCCCTTCCTGATTTCTTATTTTTTGCATGTTTGTCACACTTAAATGTTTTAGATTGTCAAACAAATATAAATTTTAGACCAAGATAAACCAAGTAAACACAAAATGCAATTTTAAGTAATGATTTTATTTATTAAGTAAAAAAAAAATATCCAAACCTGCATGGCCCTATGTGAAAAAGTAATTGCCCCCTAAACCTAATAACTGATTGTGCCACCCTTAGCAGCAACAACTGCAATCAAGCATTTGCGATAACTGGCAATGAGTCTTTCACATCGCTGTTGAGGAATTTTGGCCCACTCTTCTTTGCAGAATTGTTAATTCAGCCATATTGGAGAGTTTCCAAGCATGAATCACCTTTTTAAGGTCATGCCACAGCATCTCAATTGGATTCAAGTATGGACTTTGACTAGGCCACTTCAAAACCTTCATTTTGTTTTTTTAAGCCATTCAGAGGTGGACTTGCTGGTGTGTTTTGGATCATTGTCCTGCTGCAGAACTCAAGTGCGCTTCAGCTTGAGGTCACGAACTGATGGCCGGACATTCTCCTTCAGCATATTTTGGTAGAGAGCAGAATTCATGGTTATATCAATCTAGCAAGTCATCCAGGTTCAGAAGCAGCAAAGCAGCCCCAGACCTTCACACTACCACCACCATGTTTGACTGTTGGCATAATGTTCTTTTTCTGAAATGCTGTGTTACTTTTACACCAGATGTAATGGGACGCACATCTCCCAAAAAGTTTTGTTTTGTCAGTCCACAGAATATTTTCCTAAAAGTCTTGGGGATTATCAAAAATGTTTTTTGGCAAAAGTGAGACGAGTCTTTTATGTTTTTTTTTTTGGTCACAGTGGTTTTTCACCTTGGAACTATGCCATGCATGCCATTTTTGCCCAGTCTCTTTCTTATGGTTGAGTCATGAACACTGACCTTAACTGAGGCAAATGAGGCCTGCAGTTCTCTAGATGTTGTTCTGGGTTCTTTTGTGACCTCTTGGGTGAGTCATCGCTGTGCTCTTGGGGTAATTTATGTAGGCTGGCCACTCCTGGGAAGGTTCACCACTGTTCCATGTTTTCTCCATTTCTGGATAATGGCTCTCACCATGGTTTGCTGGAGTCCCAAAGCTTTAGAAATGGCTTTGTCACTTTTTCCAGACTGATAGATGTCAATTACTTTGTTTCGTATCTGTTCCGGAATTCCTTTAGATCGTGGCATGTCTTCCTTTTTGGGATCTTTGGCCTATTTCACTTTGACAGGTTCTATTTAAGTGATCTCTTGATTCAACAGGTCTGGCAGTAATCAGGCCTGGGTGTGGCTAGTGAAATTAAACTCAGCTTTCCCAAAAATGTGATTAACCACAGTCACTTCATGATTTAACAAGGAGGGCAATTACTTTTTCACATAGGGCCATGTAGGTTTGGATAGTTTTTTTTTCCTTAATAAATAAAATCACCACTTAAAAACTGCATTTTGTGTTTACTTGGGTTATCTTTGTCTAATATTTAAATGTGTTTGATGATCTGAAACATTTAAGTGTGACAAACATGCAAAGAAATAAGAAATCAGGAAGGGGGCAAATACTTTTTCATTGCACTGTATAGAACTCATAGACTCATAAAAAAATACAAGGCAACTGGGCCACATGGCCAGTTATGCCTTGCCAGTACCCACCCTTAGACCTTACCTCCTTTGTTGATGAGTCAGCAACTGGATGAACACAGTTAGTTGTAGCTTCATATGAATATAAGAAACAAGCAAAAACAGTGTGCTTTTAGGTAGCAAACTCTCCTGTACCCCCAAAAGGAAGCTTCATCCATCCCCTCTTAATTATCTATACAAACTCTATAATTGCATGACCACTTTAAAAAAGTGAATTATTGCTGATGCTGTAATAGCAATTCTGCCTGCAGTAAGAATCATAATTTGACAAGTTGCAACTCATCCATATTGATTGACAAACTACATTTTCATCCATTTCATCCAATGTTAGGGAAGTGTGAAACCTCATGTCACCTCTGTCTGTACCTTCACTGGCACGAAACCAGTGTTAGCTTTCACAGGGAAGAGAAAGGTTACAGATGAAATGCCTGTCAGTTAGCAGATAAGATTATGGCTATGAGCAGTTAGTGAGCAATATCCTGTAGTCCAGGCTTTGCTTCCTCTTGCTTAATGCATGATTGACCAAGTCACTTAATCAGACAGTACTCCAGAGTAGCGTTTAAAAAAGATCTACATAGATCAGTGCTCTATGTTAGCAAATACATGTAAATAAGCAAATAAATAGATGGATCAACACAGCTCACCTCACGATCTAACTCAGAAGTTGTGGTTTACTGCTATAATGACCTCATCTTGAAGATATATTGTTGACTTGAGTAGTTCACATAACTCTACTTTCAAAAACTTTTCCACGCCTGCAGTTACAGGATTGTGTTTCGGTTATTTACCAAAATTAACCTCCATCCAGAGGTATTTGCCTTTGATTAGGTAGCAGTATTATATTATTTATCCTTCTCTTTCTTTCTGGTTTAAGCACATTGCTTTGATAAATTTTGGATTATGCAGTCCCAACAGTACATAAGCTTAACTTAAAATAATGCATGCAGTCCATTTTATTTAGATTAAGACATTCAGTGGGCAGCACCTTAACTAAGAGTACTGTGGCTATGATGAAGAAAAATTTGCAGTACTGACTGCAGTGCTGGTGCCTGAAATGCAAGAAGTGGGCTGAGCATCTCCAGAGGCAGCCAGGACAAATACAATTGATTTACCCAAATAGCAGCTGTGTATTCTTGTAGAGGGGAGTGTCCTCTAATCTAGTCTAGTAGGCTGATCCTAGATTCACAAGTGTCTTATCAGCCTGAGTGAAGACAGCATGTTTCAAGAGTACATTAAGGATGTAGAGGCATCAGTGGGGTTGCTTTCTGCATGGATTACATGGTTAGTACAAAGTAGTAGCCTGAGGAGTAAGTGCTCAAAAAATTTAGTCTTGACAGTTACTGATGATGATCATCAGATGCTTGACTTATCTTCCTGCATTTAAACAGTAAGGATGATCACAGAAAGGCTGATTCCCCCTTTAATGCAGGAACTCCCTATGGTGTCATAAAGGTGGTACAACAAACAATTTGACAAGAATGGAAAATGGACAGGAACAAAGAACTCCTACATGCATACATGCATACATACATACTGTGTTATATTATATAGTTCTATGACAATTGCTGAATTAGGGTATTTTACATATGCATCTTTGTGACTGGAGTGAATTTTAAAGGGCCATTCAGGTTTTAATCATTCCTATTACAATCCTGCTTGGCTTTGCTGTTTATACCCCAAGTTCTTCAAGATGTACAGCTCCAGTGTTTATATAGATGGTGCTCTTAAAATGCAACAATGCTTATGCAGAGTAACCACTATCATTTTTTGGTACACCTTGTTATGTCTTTCGGCTTATCCTGGTTAGGGGTCGCCACAGCGGAACTCCGGTCTGCTAATGTTTGGTAGTAGATTTTTACATGCCGAGTTACCAGCCCTGATGCACAACCTTCAACGAAGGCACGCCCATTCACGCATGCCTCCACACAGAAGACGCTCTAGCTGAGAATCGAATGCGACAACGTCTTGCTGTGAGGCGACAACGCTACCGCAGCACTGCTACTGCTGTCTGTTTTAATTTCATGAATTTGTTTCTCTTCTTTCCTACAGCCTTGCTTCATTATGGTACTCTCAGAGACCATATTATTTTAAGCTAATTGGTAACTTTCACCTAGTCTACCATGTGTCTTTGCATCTTGGGCATCCCAAACATGGAATACTACTTCTTGATGTATGATTGTTAGTAACATCTTTAACAGTGAATCTTGAAATACATTTTCTGTTGTGTTATACTGAGCAGCAGATTAGTTTGCTGGAAGAATATGATTTAGAAAATTAAAATGAGATATTTTTTTTAAAATAGAAAAATATAAACTCAGAAACTCACTGCTGCTATTTTAAAGCACTTTTTCAGGGGGAATTTTCTCCTGAAATCCCACTACACGTGTTATTCATGTGCATTAACTCCAAGATCACTGTACCTTGGAAAAGGGGGAATACTCAGAAATACCACAGTTACATACTTAACATATATTCACCCTAATTGTACTTAAATTTTCACTGTTCTAAGGATCACACTTCCCCTTCACAGACTATCAGCAGGCACCTTAGGCAAATCTAGCAGTTGTGAAACCATTTTATTTTTTGTAATACAAGGAAGTGTTTTCTCTCATAGTGGTCCATTGTAAAGCTGTGCTTAACAGTGATTCTCACTCCTGTTTTTGCACAATACACTTTTGATTTCCTATGACCTGGTCATTGGTTTTCCCACTGATACACAATGTTCTTAGGGTTTAGTGAATTAAAAAGCCTCAAAGAACCCAGTCAGGGTAGTCAAGAGGGGTCTTAGGTCAACTGGTGCCCTAGGTAAAAGGGCTCCACGGTGCTCCCCCCACACCACCCAGGTGCTCCCATCCTGGTCTACCTACACCAAATAAATACTGGAAAAGCACTCCTGCTAGACCGGTGCCCTAGGCGGCCGCCTAGTTGGCCTGTGCCTAAGGTTGGCTATGAGAGTAGTCATTGCAGCACTAAATCACCTTAGCTTGTGCCTCTCTGTCTGTGTCTGGCTTAATCCTTGACTCTGGACTTACCGCTAGAAACACTAACCATATTTAAGAACTTAACTTCCAGAAACACTAGCCATGTTTAAGAACTTACTGTACAGATGACTCTCCCAGACTTAGATCACACTGTTGTGTGAAGTACTTATCATAATGTTTGCAAAGGTGAAATTGCTTTTGCAGTAAGAACTTCATCCTTCAGTCCCCCATTTTGGAATATTTCTTTAGGTATCTCCTGCACTAGTAGTTACATTCTAATCTTTTTTTGCATGTCATTATGGTTTTCTTCTACAGTTCATTTGCAGTTTGCTTTGTTTTATGTACAGCATTTACCACTGAGTACACTGTGCTTAGTGCATGCACTGAAGTGTGTTTACAGAATCTTATCATAGATTTCTACCACAGCATGTCTTTCCAGATTTGTTGTGATCTGAACTGGTCCTTGTTTGAAGAAATGAGTTATGACACGTGCTTACCAGTTACACACAGCATACATGCAAGCTTAAGCCTAACAGTTTTATTTTGTGATTGTGACACCAGTGTAAGTAGGTGCCAGAAGAAGGGAGAGAATGCCAGTGGAAAGAACATGATGCTTTGCAAAATAGAAAATCTCCTGTGTAATTATTTGCTGCATAGAAGACTTCTCCCTCATAAAATCTATTGTAATGGTGAGTATCTCATACTGATACATTTTATAATGGCTTGAGTCACGTTTGAAGTGAAAGTAATTTTAGTCTTTTCATTTTTTCCTGAGATACTTACCATGCACAGATATTGGCAGTGTAGAAAGGAACTCAGTAAGCCTTGGTGATACTCCAAGCAAAATACAGATGACACCAGTTACTTGCACTGCATGACGGCAACCAGCCTATTGAGAGGCAAACACAGGGACTGTTGGATATGAATTGATTTTTTTTTTTATATATATGTAAGGTATGTACGTATTATAATTGTATTTTTTTATGTCACAGATGCATCCCTCATCTATATCAAGGTAAGGGTAAAGATTACCTTTAATTCACACTCCTATTCTTTGGAGACACTTGTGATGTATAAAATCTACAGATAAATCATAGTATACAGTTCTGTAGATATAGTGAGTAAGCTAATAGAGTTTTCCAGTTAATAAAATAACATGACTAATATGAATAAACACAAAGGCAATAGGCAAATATTCCTTAAACACATACCTCTTTCTCTAGTATAGTAATATATCTGAGAGAAGAACAAAACAATATGTGCTTTTTTTCACAGTATTTATCCTATGTCATTTGTTTTAGTACTCTGGAGAAGATGTTTGCCTGCTCTAGTCTCTGTCTGACAAAGGAACGGTATTGATGATTATGCATATCAGATTTAGTGATTTAAATTCATTCTTACTTGCCAGCTCTGTTAATGAGGTATCAAATCCCTAAACTCTGGGATACTGGACAGCAAATGCTCAGAACTGTGACTCAGAGTTACATTTAAATGCAACAGCAATTTGTTAAATTGAACAAGTAAAGCACTTTGTCGCCTTGCTTGTTTAACTTATTTTCTTACATTTAACCTTTTTGCTGCACTGAGTACTGTAATTATGCTACATTCCCAGTAAAACTGTGCGTAGTCTGTCTTTAAAGAATTACAGGTTTGAAAGAGCTCACACAACCAGTGTTGTAAGTGTGAAACAGAACATAGTACATTTGGTACTGGAGGTGTGACTGAATTAATGGCTGGTGCAGCATTGTTGTGCTTCAGGTATGCATCCCAGGGATTCATGCCAATTAATATAAATCAATGAATCTGAAGTCAGTGTAACTGACTTAGAAGTATAGAAATGCAAAAACACAGAACACAGTAGAAAACAAAACAAATGATTTGGCATGAGGCAAGTCACTCCTTACTCAACTATTCCCAAGTTCATTATTATATGTCTTCAGTGAGTGGTACCTTGTCCTTATGCTGTATTTGCAGCACTTCACTGCAAGGTCTAAAAGCTCATAGTAAAAGAAATAAAACAACAAATCTAACACCTCATATCTTTAAAGAAAAAAAGTGAGGCACAAAATGTATTGATGTACAGATATTGAATTCTGCAACTGTCATACATTTCAGTTGAATGGGATCAAAATCCTAGTATACTAAAACTGCATTAGTTTAAAAGACCATTGACTAAACTACATGATCTCATCTCAGGTACAGTATTCTGACATAAAATTTTGCCCAATAGGCATTCATTTTAAAAGGCTAAAACTAACAAGGCAACATTGTATTAAAAATGAGTTGTAAAGAATCCTCTGAGCCTGCTTTTCCATGGAACAGCTCATTGCTGATACGGGAGTCAGGAAATGTTGCCCTTGATATGTTCTTAACAATTATATTTTATGAAAAACTACTAACTTGGAATCTGAATGTAGAGAGCTGCAGAGGTTCAGTTGAGCAGGTTATCTCGTGGGCATAAGCTTTCATAGCTGTGTTACCCGGTTTGGCACAACAATAGCTACGCTGCAGTAACTGCAGGAGTATGTTCAATAAATGAGTATGTATTCAACTTCTGCATTGTAGGATTTTTGATCTTCATACCTGAAATATTACTTATACTGCAGCTTATCTATGTGGGCCTTTTCACAGAGAAAAGGATAAAAAAAGTCTCTGACTGTCTTATCTTCCCATTTTGCAATGTATTGAATAATCTTCAGTTATCACTTGCATTCCCCATTCTTTCCCCTGTACTGAAATTGTTTGATGTTTTCCCTTGCACTTTTTACTGATACTTTTGACATGCAACAACTGGCTTTAGGCTTCCTCAGTGACTTCCCTCAAATTATTGCTCATCTCAGTTCCCTGAACTCTGGCACCCCACAGTGTAATGCATGTCAGAAGGTTCTTTTTGCTGGAAAAGCCCTTACACATGGGGTTTCCAGTTCCTTTGTTCAGGTTCTAAGGGTTGTGAGGCACTAGTCTCAGAAAATGATGGAACAGGGCTGAGTCAGAACTGCCATATTGTAACTTGCATTTTTTTTTCAGTAATCCTATGTCTCTTCCCTGCTTGCTGACATCATTAGTAGATAAAATAGTGAGAACAGTCACCACGATAAAACTTCTTCAATGCAAGTAAATTCCAGTAGGCAATCACCATGTAGATCAAAAACTCTTTATTACGAAGTGAGGAATAAGCGCTTTCACGTAGTGCAAGCTACGCTTCATCAGATACAATTACAAAAGTTAGTTCACATTTAAGTACAAATTTAATGTAATTTGCTGACATCATTGTCAGGCTGAATAGACAATAGGAAGTACCATGAGCTTTTCCCCACCCCCAAGCCCATAGTGCAGCCATACCCCCCCCCCAGCCTGGCATGCACTTACTGAATGTTGCATTGATAAAGTGCTGATAGAACTTTTCGCAAAAGGTCTCACTTTTGTGCCTTCAAAGAACTGTAACATAGTAGAGCTTTTGATTGACCTTAAAATGTTTATTCATAAACTTAACCTGAACATTATGTTTGGGAATTCTAACACTGTTGTCAATGATTTACGTGTAGCTAGTAGTTTTAACCCTCCACAGAATGCATTGTTATGTTTGTACGAACAGTTATGTGAAAATGAATTTAGGGAAACAGTTAAGAAAAATACAAAAAATCGACATTCAGTTAATATATCAGAAGAAGAGAGAAATCTACTATCATCACTTAGGAGCCTCCCAATTAGGTTTATGAAGCCTGACAAGGGGGGTGGGCTTGCAGTTGTGTACAACGTGGATTATTCTAACGCAATGTTATCATTACTAAAGAAGGACACTTATGAGTCCGTTAGTCGGAACCAACTAAACCAAGCGTACCATAAGATTAAACTGTTTATTAATGACTTGTTCATTGACGGTTTAATTAGTACTGAACAAAATCACTACTTAACAATGTTGGCCCCAAGGATTCCAAAAATTTTTGGTATCCCCAAGCTTCATAAAAATTTGGGAAACCCACCATTTCGAACCCTCGTGGATGCAAGGCAATCAATCACCTACCCTTGTGCAAAGTTTGTAGATTCAATCCTTAAAAAATATGTGGAAAAGGAAGAACAAATTTTAAAAGACTCATGGTCCTTTTTGGAGAATATACAAAATATAGTCTTTGACATTTCTCTTAACTTTCTGACAATAGACGTGTGTGAACTTTATTCATGTATTCCACAAGATTTAGGCACTGAATGGGTAGTAGAATTTATTGGCACAAAGGGAGCAACAAGTGATGAATGCAATCTTGTAGAACAACTATTAGATATTATTTTAAAAAATAATTTTGTCTCTTTTGAAGATAAACTTTTCTTGCAAAAAATAGGGGTAGCAATGGGGTCACCAGTGGGCGCAAGTTTTGCAAACTTGGTGATGGCCCACTGGGAGACTACCCATGTTTTAAACAGTCCTTGGTATGCTAACATCTTTATGTATAAAAGATATTTGGACGATATTTTCATCCTATTTAAGGGACAAGAAGAAGAAGCAGAAGCATTAGTAGAGTATTTAAACTCCACAACAGATTTTTTAAAGTTCACTATGAACTTTCAAAAAACTACTACATGCTTTCTTGATGTAGAGCTTAGTAAGAACTTAGAGGGATATACATCGAAAATTTATAGAAAAAGCACTTTTTCTAACACTTATCTCCATTTTTCTAGCTCACACTCCCGTCACCAAAAGAAATCTGTAGTGAAGGGTCAGCTTGTGAGGGCAGCAAAGATGATTACACTAGATGAAGACTTCGAAAAAGAGTGTGATAATTTACATTTAATGTTTCCCCGTAGGGGTTATCCAAATTCATTTCTGGAAGGAATTTTCAAAGAAGTTATTTCGAAAAGAAGAAAAGGGTTTTATGAAGCTATTTTAAAAGTACAAGCTGTGACTGACCCTACTAATCAAGTGGAACATTTTGGGCTTCAAGTTAGAAATGTGGACACTAGCAATGACTTAGAAATATCTTTTGCTGCAGTAATGGAGAATAAAAAGAATTTCACTGCAGCATTCATATTTACTTATTGCCCAGAAGCGCAGGAAATTTGTAAGGTAGTCAGGAAGTATTGGTTTTGGTTATCACTTGACAAAGAGTTAACACAAACTCTCAATTATGGTCCCACCATTACATATAGGAGAGGTACTAACATGAAGGAGTTATTAGAAAGGAGATTGAGAGTAGACAAAGAGAAGAGAGGGACCAATAAATGCGGTTCATGTAGGTATTGTGCCTACATAGAGACAGCTGACAGTTTTACCATAAGGAAAGAAAGTTATTTTCTTAGAAATATTTACAATTGTACCAGCAAAAGAATAGTGTATCTAGCCCAGTGTGAACAATGTCCGTCTTTCTACATAGGGAAGACGGACAGGCGGTTGAAGGATAGGGTATATGAGCATATTTATGCCATTACTAAAAATAAAGAGGAGAACGCCCTGGCGAGACATTGTAGATCACACACAGGCCATTCATTTACATTTATGGCCATCGACCAAGTCTCAGTAAATGCCCTTAACTTGACAAATTAAAATCTATTGAGACTAGAATTGGAAAAGAAGGAGTTAAGATGGCAACTCCGTTTAATGGCCTGTAGAGAATAAGGGCTTAACGAAGTATGCTCGATTACCTGTATATTAAAACTTAGAAGTTTATTAAGGTGAGTGTATTAGAGGTCCATGAGTAAGAACCTTTCCAACCTTTTTTAACTGTTAGCCCCATTATATTATATATATTTTTTTCTAATAAAAATATTTGAATAACCAGTGGGAAAATGAATAATAGACTTTTAAATGTAAGAATACTACACAATATTAATAAAAATACTAATAAGAGTATTATTAGGTGAGGTGTAGTATATCGAAATTATGGGTTGTAACATAGTATATTTGTCTATGTACGCATTGTATATGTGAGTACACACACATTTGGTATGTGGATACATGCACATATGTGTGTGTATATATATATACACATACATTTTTTAATCTATATATTTTTTAACACACATTTTTAGACAATGTTTATGTCATGATCAAGTTTTAGTGTATCTTGAACTTTTAGATAAAAGGACATAACTTTAGTATAGTAAATGAAGTTGTGGTCTTGGTAGCAGCGAATATTATTTTTATTAAAAGAGAAACTGTCTGTTTGAGTTGTAGAAAAAGTTTTTAGGACCCTATTTAGGGAAGATTTGGATTGTATTTATAATTTCAGTGAACTAAGTCATATTAAGGATATTATTACTGTTTTTATCACAAGTTTACATTTTAAGTGTAAAAATAAGTAATATATATATATATATATATTTTTTAATACTGACTGGTTGTTTTGTAACATAAGATATTCTGTCCGTTTGTTTAATTAGGCTAAATAGAGTTATTTAACTGATTCAATTGAATTAATGAATTAATGACGTAACATCTGATTTACCATTTAAACACAGGCTGTTGGTAGCGCCAGTGTTTGTCTGAGGAAGTTCGGACACTGTGCTGAACGAAAAACACTTACAGTGTTTTACATTACTTGTTCTAAATAAAGTATTGTTCATCTATTATAACCTGTGGATATTATTGAAGGAAACTTCACCTTTGTGCGATTGTGGTACCAACACTTCTCTTTTTTATTTTAAAGCCTGAAGGCCCCTCGACCCAGTCTGCATCGGGGAAGCCTTCAAAGACTTCTAGGCCGTTGGCTCCAGCTTCAGAGCCGTCCGCTGGGAGCATCAAGGCTGCTTCGACATCGGCTCTGGCTGGAGTCGATGTTTCGAAGACTCAAACCGCTACCTCGGCTCCGGCCGGAGCCGAGGTTACTAAGACTCACTTGGCTCCGATAGTCTTATCGGAGCCACCTTCTAAGAAGAGGTTGAGGTCCCCTTCCATCGGCTCCATTCACTCGGCCCCGGGATCCCCTCTTCTGTCGGAGCAGAGCCATAGATGCCATTCCTCTCGGTCCTCCAGGCTGTCCGACCATGACTTACAAAGGGTGGTGAGTAGACTTCTCAAATCCGAGGCACTGGCCCAAATGCTGCATAGCTCTACTCAACAGTCAGTGGCTATTCCCATCCCTGCTTCTGTTCCTTCTCTGACTCCTTTGAGTTCTGAGCCGGGGCTCGTCAGAGCCGTGGCTGCCGGTGCATCGGAGCTGATACCTTCCCTTTCGGCTCCGTCGTCTGCTCCGATTTCCTCTTTGGAGGGATCTCAGCGCCGAGCTTCCCTCGTCGGCTCAGTGGGGGCGAGTGGCATCGGACCCTTGTCCGACCCCGTTCTCCCTCTCGGAGCGTCAGCACTGGTGAGTTTGGCTCCGACATTGGCCTCGGAGCCATCCCTGTCGTTGCCGGGAGGGTTCTTGTCTCCTCGGAGCGGGGACCTTCGGCCTTGGTTGATCAGGGCACCTTCGAGGTCATGCGGAGCATGCTAGACCCTGTGTCTACCCCACGGTCGGCTCCGTCAGCTCCTCCCTCTTTAGTGCCTGTGGTGGTTTCTACCCACCCCCTCGTACCAGACCGTAGAGAGCCAGCCCCTCAGGTTTCCCCATTGGGAATATCCTCTTCTTCCAAGGCTTCTCCTGATCCAGCAGGGGAACCCCCTCGGAAGAGACAGTGCAAAAGGAAGCACATTGACTCCCCTGAGTCTATCACCTCCGACACCGACTTGGAGGAATCTGTAGGTTCCCCTTGGTCCCCCTCTGAGGATGTCTCTTTTGCTGACATCCTTGAAATCCTTAAACAGATGGGGAACTGGCCCACCCTTAACCCTTCAGAGGACGAGTCGGTCTACCTTGAGGCGTTTGGCTCTCGCCCTTCCACCTCCTGGGTGTCTCCTCCCTTTGACCCCCTCATGGAAGTGGTGGCAAGGAAGGCTTGGACGGCCCCTGATTCGGTGGAACCTACCCCAAGGAGGCCGTCAAAATTTATTACTGCCCCAAAAGAGAAACAGTTCTTATCCAAAGGTGTCTCTGTTAATGCCATGGTGGTGGCCGCAGCCACTAAGAAGGAATTAGCCGATCCTTCGGTACCTGTCCATCCTCCTAATAAGAAGTCTAGGACCATGGACAGGTATGGTAAGCGGATGTTTTCCTCAGCGACCTTTGCCATGCGGTCGCTGAACTACTTGTGTCACTTCACCCGTCTCCAGAGGGATTTACTCAAGGATATGGGTGAGGCTATGCAGGATCCAACAGCTGAGGGGTTCCAAGACAAAATGAACTCCCAGTTGGCAACCCTGAATTCGATTGTCAACTCCTCCATGCGGCTTATCTCATATGCGGCTGATGGGGCGAGTAGGGCCGCAGGCACAGGTGTAGCTTTACGACGCCACGCCTGGATGTGGCTTTGCAATTTTGCGGACCCTTTCAAGGCGTCCTTCACCAATTCCCCCTTTGATGGCTCAACGTAGTTTGGACCTCAGATGAAGGATACATTGACTAGGTGCGAGCAGGAAGGTAAGACTCTCTCTGCCATGGGAGTCAGTTTTTCTACCCCTTCCAGACCTTATCCCAAAGGTCAGAGGGGGGGGGGAATGTGGTTCCACAAACCACAAGGAGTCTCATCTGATGCACAAAGTCGATTCCCCTCTAGAGGCAGAGGGGGGAACAACAATAGACGCCGCCCTAGGGGCAGAGGTGGTCCGCAAAACCAGGATAGCAGAGAGACTTTCTCTGATAAACCCTTTCAGCATCCCTGAGGGGCTGCCCGGCTGTCCACCTTCGGAGGTAGTCAGGGGAAGATTATCACTGTACCCAAAAGCCTGGCTTTCCCTCACTCAAGACAAATGGGTACAGTCGATCATATCCGAGGGTTACAAAATCCCCTTTATTCACATCCCATCCCAACCTAAAAGATCCCTTCCAGACGTTCCACCCAGTCTAAGGGAACAAGCAGCATTAGAAATATCAAAGCTGCTGTCAAAAAGAGCTATCCAGCCAGTCCCAGCAGACCAGCAAGGATCCGGAATCTACTCCAAATTCTTTTTGGTACCAAAAAAAACAGGGGACTGGAGACCAATACTGGATCTCAGCAAGCTAAACAAGTATGTGAAGAAAACAAAATTCCGGATGGTCACGCTACAGTCCATTCTACCCTTCTTGGGTCAGGACAATTGGATGTGCTCGATAGACCTTCAGGATGCGTACTTCCATATCAAAATGCACAGACGCTCCAGGAGGTTTCTCGGCTTCAGGCTGGGAGCCAGTCACTACCAGTTCAGAGCCCTGCCCTTTGGTCTCACTACAGCCCCCCCGAGTGTTCACCAAATGTATGGCAGTGGTCGCGGCTCACTTGAGATGTCAAGGATTCCAGGTGTTTCCATATTTGGACGACTGGCTCCTTACCGCCACCACCAGGCATCAACTTCTTCTATCCAGAGATTTCACCATTTAAACTTGCCAAGCTCTAGGCATTTCAGTAAATTTTGAAAAATCTGCCTTGTCGCCTTGTCAATCTATTAACTTTATAGGTACCACCTTAGACACAGTTCATCTTTCCGC
This sequence comes from Protopterus annectens, assembly GCF_019279795.1. NCBI lineage: Eukaryota > Metazoa > Chordata > Ceratodontiformes > Protopteridae > Protopterus > Protopterus annectens. The sequence goes on from NC_056737.1 coordinate 1,910,997,715, forward strand.
CAGACTGACAGAGCAAAGAGTATCAGATATCCACAAACAAGTTTACCTTCTGCTTCAATGCAACAAGATCAAAGCCAGGGTAGTCTTGAAGGTATTAGGACTCATGGCGGCTACCATTACACTCCTCCCCTTAGCTCGTTTTCACATGCGGATCCTCCAGTGGATGCTGTTTTCTCAATGGTCCTTCCAACAACTCCCGATGTCTCACATCATCCTGCTAACCCAATCATGCAAGAATCACCTGTCTTGGTGGATGACATCACCTCAAGTTCTCCAGGGCAGACCCTTCATCCCTCCCCCCCAATCGCCACGGTGACAAACGGACGCCTCCCTGATCGGGTGGGGGGGGCATTATCAGGGCAGGACAGTCCAGGGCACGTGGCAATCTTTCGAGTGCCACTTGCACATAAATGTCTTAGAGATGAGAGCAGTGCTTTTAGCGTTGGAAGCCCTTCAGGACTCTCTTCCCACAGGGACTATTGTAATTCAGATGGACAACATGTCCGTAGTGTGGTACATCAACAAACAGGGCGGAACCAAGTCCTATCCCTTATGTCGAGAGGCACTCAGACTTCGGCAGTGGGCGATTTCTTCTCAGTTTCTGATAGCAACGCACATTCCCGGGAAGTCCAACGTGATTGTGGACAAGTTGAGCAGGGCTATTCTCATGCCTCACGAGTGGTCTTTAAAAAAATCAGTGCTGGAAGAAATCTTTCAAAAATGGGGCTGGCCTTGCTGCAATCTTTTTTCTACTCCCCAAAACAGCAAGTGTCACGATTTCTTCACCCTCTTCCCTCTACCAGGCCAACCCACCAGAGACGCTCTAGTCCACGATTGGCCCCAGGGACTTCTGTATGCTTTCCCCCCTTTTCCACTGATCTCTCAATTAATTCAGAAAGCTATCGCCTCGAGAGTCACTATGATCCTCATTGCCCCTTACTGGCCTCGACAGATATGGTTTCCGTTCCTGCATCATTACCTCTTGGAGCAGCCTTGGCATCTGGACCCAGTGCCAGATCTTTTGACCCACCAGTCGGGCCAGCTGCACCACTCCCTCCAATCTCTCAACCTCACAGCGTGGTTTCTCCGATTCCTACCCTAGCCAGGCTTCCCTTAATTTCTTATTCGGTCCGTAACATCCTGATAGCCCCTCACAAGTCTTCTACCAAAAGGATTTACAATAGTAAGTGGAAACGTTTTTCCTTCTGGGCAGCATAAAAAAAATAGACCCCTTCACTGCACCTATCCAGTCTATCCTAGACTTTCTGGCAGAGCTCTTTCATTTAGGCTCTTCCTCATTTACCATTAGAGTACAACTAGCTGTTATATCTAACTTTCATGTAGGTGTCTCGGACTCCAGTATCATGTCCCATAAACTCTGCAAAGCCTTTCTAAGAGGTATCTTTTTGCTCAAGCCCCCAATCAAAGATCCCCACCTCAGTGGGACTTGAATTTGGTCCTAGCATCCTTGATTCTCCCCCCCTTCGAACCTGCGGCTTCATGCCCTCTTAAGTTGCTCTCATGGAAAACACTTTTTCTAATAGCCATAACATCAGCTAGAAGGGTATCTGAACTTCATGCTCTTTGCAGTCATCCTCCTTACTTAGTTTTCCATAAAGACAGGGTGTCCCTCCAGACTAATCCATCCTTCTTGCCTAAGGTTTCCTCTGAGGCAAATCTGATTATTCCAACAGGTCGGAACAAAAGTTACATTTTCTAGATGTTCATCGCCAACTTCGATATTATTTAGACAGGACTAAACAGTTCAGGAAATCTGACCAGCTCTTCCTGTCTTATGCGGAAGGGAAATTGGGCCTTCCAGTTTCTAAAGTGTCCCTTTCAAGATGGCTTACCTCTATAATTACCTTCATCTATGAAATCAGACATCAAAAACTGCCTTCAAGACCTAGAGCTCATTCAACCAGGGCATTAGCTACATCTGTAGCTTTTCAGGACAGGCTACCAATAGATTCCATTTGTGCAGCAGCCATATGGGCTTCTCCTCATACCTTTATCTCGCATTACAAATTGGATATGGCCTCCAGAAACCGTGCCGACTTTGGTTCCACTGTTCTCAAGAGTCTGTTCCGATAAGCCACCCGGGGTAAGGTGCTAGGGACGCGGTCCCATCCAGCAAGAATGAAGGCGAGATTGACAACTTAACATTGAAAAGTTATGTACCTACCATAACGTTCCATGTTAGTTGTCTTCTTCTCGCCTTCTTTCTTGCGTCCCACCCTCCTTCCTCCCAGCCTGGACAGACTGATAGGAATTTTTGGGATCTTCCATTGGTGCTTCCTTCCCACATGTTCTACTACCTCTATCCTCCCTTTTATGTTTGTGGTAGCTTACATACAGGTTTATATAGAGGTGGGTTCCCTTTCTCTCTTTTCCATACTATGGAGACCAGAACTGCTTGGTTTTAGCTATCAAACAAGATCTGAGTAGTTACCGCCTAGCATTGTGGGATATAGGGGAGCCTCGAGCCAGTGGAATTAGCTCTCGAGCTTTAGTATTGGCCGAGTCGGAGCTGACGATCGGAAGAACCTATTCGAACCCATCCAGCAAGAAAGAAGGCGAGAAGAAGACAACTAACATGGAAAGTTATGGTAGGTACATAACTTCTCATTATTTGCTTATTTGCATTAGTGTTCCCTCTCTTTCTTTCTTCCTCTTCCTCTCTTTCTTTCTTTTTCTTACCAAGTTGGGTAGTCTTTGTAGCATTGCTAGTATAGGCCTTCTCTTACCTCTGAGGTTAATTCCCAATACCATTGTTGGTATTCCCTTTCCCCTTTCTCTGTTCAACCAAAAAAAAAAAAAAAAAACTTTTTTCTTTATTGTGTGAGTGTGATTTAACAGATTTGTTGTCTAAACTAGAATGTGAGAGTGTTCAATCTCGCCATTTGTTCTTACACATGGGTGTCGGAGCCCATCCTCGGCTCCGAGTCGGCCGCTTAGCAAAGCTCTGCATCCAGAAGAAGCTCGAGACCAACCTATCTCCCACAATTCCCTCTGCCTTTACCTCAGATCTAGTTTGCCGCTGCAACTGATCACATCGTTTGAAGAGCTCTGAGCCAACTTCAGATAAGATAAAGCTTTTTTTCTGATAGAATTTTTTTTCTAAAAATTCTTAAAATTGTTAGACTTGTTAGTGTGTGTGTGTGTGTATGGTCTCTGGTTCCCATCGACTAAATTATTAGTGTCTTAAAGCATTTATATTTAGTTAGGTTACCTAGGGCCTACCCCACTTGCTAAATCACGGATTCGACTGCTAAATTTACCTGATATTACTACTAATCACTTTAATATCATCGCTTCTCGGCCTTTGGCTAAGATTAAGTGTAGTGATTGTTCTTTTTTTCACTGTATATTGTGACAATTTTCGACTCTGTTATGTCAGAAAAGGTTAAGTCAGGCTTTAAAAGATGTCAGTGTGGACAGAAGATGTCTGTCACTGACAACCATAGCTCCTGTGTCTACTGTCTTGGCCCTCTCCATCTTCAGGAGGACTGCTCCATATGCCATTCCTTTAGTGGAAGGGTCATGACAGATAGGCGCAGGAAGCTTATGGACAGAGGTCTTTTAAAGCCTGCCTTCCAAGAGGCTTTAGACAAGACAGACCAGACTTCTAAATCCTTGAAGGAGTCGAGGACTTCGGAGCCCAGGTCATCGGCTCCAAGTATTTCCTTTAAAGTTCGTTCACCGGTTCCACAGACTTCGGGACCGAGTATCGAACTATTGTCTGTCACCGAACCTCAGGTCTTGGAACCGGTGACAGAGCTTCCACCTCCGGCTCTTTTGAAGTCAGCACCGTCCTCGATTCCTTCGACGAGGTCTTCCAGGCCTCTCTCCGACACCGATGTAGATCGTGTGGTGCAGAAGCTGATGGAGAACACGGCCCTGTCCAAACTCATTGCTGTCTCCTCTCAGTTGGTGTCGAGACTCGAAGGCCTTCCCTTGTCACCATCCGATCCTCCTCCGAGACCTACTCAGCCCTCGGAGCCGGAAGACGTTGATCTGCTGATAGTGGAGCCCTTGGTGCCGGAACCGTCTTTTTCTCAGTCGGCACCGTTGACCTCGACTCCGTCGGAACCACTACCGGACTCGCGGAGCCGACGATCTAGCCTTGGTTCCGGGACTGAGAGCTGAACCGATGTTTCGGTGCCGACTCTCCCTCTCGGCGCCTCGGCACGGATCACCTCAGCTCCATCCTCGGGGTCGATGCCCTTGGCTTCCGCGTCGGAGATTCCTCCGTGTTCTTCGGAACCGGGGGATTCCTCGGCTTGGGGTCCGGGGGCCTTTGTCCTTATGAGGAAGGTATTGTCTTCCCAGACAACTACTTCAGCAGAAGCAACGTCTCCCTCCCATAAAGGCCCGTTGTCCTCTTCTGCACCCACGGCTACTCAAAAACGTCGAGCACCAGTGTCTCAGCCGCTCCCAGAGGGAGCCCCCTCTTCCTCTGTGGCTTCATCAGATGCCCCCCCCGATGACGTCCCGAGGAAAAGATTGTGCAAGAGGAGGCACTTGGATTCTCCACAAGAGTCCTTAACATCAGACACTGACTTAGATGAGTCAGAAGGGTCCCCAAAATCACCCTCAGAGGATGTCTCCTTCTCTGACATCCTGGAGATCCTAAAACAGAGAGGTGATTGGCAAGCCCTACCCCCTTCTGAGGATGAGTCAGTTTTGCTGAAGGCATTCGGTGCTCGCCCTTCTTCCTCCTGGGTCACTCTGCCCTTCGATGAGTTAATGGAATTAATTGCTCGAAGGGCGTGGGAGACACCTGACACAGTGGAGCCAGTTCCCAGAAAGCCTAATAAATATATTACGGCCCCTCAGGATAAGGCATACCTCACAAAGGGAGTTCCAGTGGACGCTATGGTGGTGGCAGCTGCCACGAAAAAGGAGATGTCCGAATCTTCCTCGTCTGTCCATCCTCCTAACAGAGATTCTAGGACCATGGACAGATATGGGAAGCGCATTTTCAGTTCAGCGACTTTTTCCATGCGATCTCTGAACTATTTGACACATTTCACACGCTTACAGAGGGATCTAGTCAAAGAGTTGGGAGATACCCTCCAGGGTACTACAGATGCTGCTGTCTCGGATAAGGTTACGGCACAGCTCAATACCCTTACATCTATTGTAAACTCGTATATGAGGCTCATCTCGTATGTAGCCGAAGGTTCGAGTAGGGCTGCGGCTTTAGCGATTGCTCTTCGCAGACAATCCTGGATGCACCTATGCTCCTTTGCGGAAGCCTTCAAGTCTTCCTTTACTAACGCCCCCTTTGATGGTGCCACTCTTTTTGGCCCCAAAGTAAAGGAGACCCTGACCCGGTGTGAGCAAGAGGGAAAGACTCTGTCTGCTGTCGGAGTCCATTTTTCCACCCCATCCAGACCGTACCCCAAAGGGCAACGAGGTGGGAAAATGTGGTTTTGTAAACCCCAGGGTTCTTTCCCGAGCACACAGGGTGATGCCCCCTCCAGAGGCAGAGGGGGGGCAGAAGTGGAAGACGTCGTCCTGGCGGCAGAGGGGGTCCGCAGAACCAAGGCGACAGGGATACTATCCCTGGGAAGCCTTTCCAGCACTCCTGAGAGGAGGCCCGACTGTCCTGCTCTGGAGGCAGTCGGGGGTCGCTTGGCTTTATACCCTCAGGCCTGGCAAAGTCTTACTTCAGACAATTGGGTAAAAAGCATTATTACCAGAGGTTACAAAATCCCATTTCTACTTCCCCCCCTTACCACAGAAAAGATTCCCAGATGTACTGCCCCATCTGCGAGAACCTGCAGCTATAGAAATTTCAAAGCTGCTAGAAAAAAGAGTCATCCAACCAGTCCCGGCGGACCAAAGAGGATCCGGAACTTACTCAAGGTTCTTTTTAGTTCCAAAAAAGACAGAGGACTGGAGGCCAATTCTGGACCTAAGCAATCTCAATAGCTATGTGAAGAAAGAAAAGTTCCGGATGGTCACGCTTCAATCGATCCTTCTGTTTTTACAGAAGGACGACTGGATGTGCTCAATAGATCTCAAGGACGCATACTACCACATCAAAATGGCCAGAGCGTCCAGAGATCACCTGCGCTTCCAGCTGGGAGCCAGCCACTTTCAGTTTTGGGCCCTGCCCTTTGGTCTAACCTCAGCCCCCAGGGTTTTCACCAAATGCATGGCAGTGGTAGCGTCTCACTTGAGACGCCTAGGATTCCAGGTGTTTCCATATCTGGATGACTGGCTCCTTACTGCCACCACCGAGCATCGACTGATACAGGCCAGGGACTACACACTCAGCCTTTGTGTTCACCTAAGGATTTCGATAAATTTCAAAAAATCTGCCTTACAGCCATCACAGCATATTTCATTTATAGGGGCAGATTTGGATACCCGTTCCTTGCTTCTAAGACTTCCCTCCGCAAGAATAACTTCCCTACAAAAACACATATCTCTTCTTCTGTTCTCCAAAAAATCCCCAGCCAAACTAGTTCTGAAAGTCTTGGGACTCATGTCAGCTTCCCTCATTGCAGTTCCCATGGGAAGACTACACATGAGAGTTCTCCAATGGCTGATATTCGCACAATGGTCGTTCCAACAGTTACCGCTGACACACGAAATTCACATTACAAACACCTGCAAAGCACACCTATCTTGGTGGTTACAGAATCGCAATCTCATCGGCGGCCGACCGTTTGTGTTACCCACACCAATAGCCACAGTGACCACTGACACTTCCCTGATAGGGTGGGGGGGGCATCTTTCAGGGACAGACAGTCCAAGGCGAATGGACCAATCTAGAGTACAACCTGCACATCAATGTCCTGGAAATGAGGGCAGTGTTTCTAGCATTGCAACACTTCTCCTCCCTTCTACCTCTAGGGACTATTGCAGTTCAAACGGACAACATGTCTGTAGTTTGGTACATAAACAAACAAGGAGGAACCAAGTCTTACCATTTGTGCAGAGAGGCCATGAGAATTTGGCAATGGGCAGAGTCCACGGGTCGCTTTCTGATAGCAACGCACATCTCGGGGTTATCCAACGTTATAGCGGACAGGTTGAGCAGAGCCATCCTGTTACCTCATGAGTGGTCCCTTAACCAGACAATAGCAGAAATGATATTCCGCAAGTGGGGCCAGCCTTGCTATGATCTGTTTGCATCTCCAATGAACACCAAATGCAGAAGCTACTTTGCCCTGTTACCCCCTCCAGGGGATGTCCCCAGGGACGCTCTGATTCACGATTGGCCCCCGGGTCTCCTGTACGCTTTTCCCCCCTATACCTCTGATACCGAGATTTCTCCAGAAAGCCAAGGATCTAGAAAGGACAGTAATTCTCATTGCCCCATTCTGGCCTCGTCAGATTTGGTTCCCCTTCCTTCAAGCACACCAAATACGGGAGCCCTGGGTTCTGGACCCGGTGCCAGACCTACTGACCCATTCGTCAGGAGCTCCCCACCCATCGCTCCTGTCCCTCAGATTAGCAGCTTGGCTGCTCCACATCCCTTCTTAGCCAGGTCTGATCTTCTTTCTCTGGCGGTTCAAGACATTCTGGTAGCCTCTCATAAGGCTTCCACTACAAAAATTTACACTAGTAAGTGGAAACGTTTTGTATACTGGGCTATTGCACAGCATTTAGATCCCTTAATAGCTCCACTAAACAAAGTTTTAGAGTTCCTATCCATACTGTTTCACCAGGGAGCCTCTACTGCCACCTTAAGGGTTCAGTTGGCTGCTATTTCCAACTTTCATGTAGGAGAGAATGGAGCACCTATTATGGCTCATAGGCTTTGTAAAGCCTTTTTGAAAGGATCCTTTCATCTTAGACCACCAGTCAGGTTTCCTACAGCGCCATGGAATCTAAACCTCCTTTTATCCCAGCTAATGTTACCACCTTTTGAACCAGCTTCTTCCTGTTCCTTAAAGTTCTTGTCCTGGAAAACTCTCTTTCTGGTAGCTATCACCTCAGCCAGACGAGTGTCGGAACTTCAGGCTCTTTCCATTAAACAGCCATATTTAATATTTCATCCGGACAGGGTATCTTTACGCACCAACCCTTCATTCCTCCCCAAGGTTTGCTCAGTTAACAACATTAATCAATCCATTGAGCTTCCCACATTTTTCAAAAATCATTCCATTAAGCTGGAGTATATGTTGCACAAGTTGGATGTTCATAGACAACTCAGATTCTATCTGGATAGAACGAAAGGTCATAGGAAAGCAGACCAGCTCTTTATAGCCTTTGCGGACAACAAAAAGGGCATGGCAGTGACGAAGCGTACTCTCTCCAAATGGCTGACTGATTGTATTACCTTCGTTTATGCTGCTTCTAGTCAGACTTTGCCCAACAAACCAAAATGACATTCTACTAGATCAGTTTCTACATCTTTGGCTCATGCGGCCCGCCTACCTTTGGACACCATTTGTGCGGCCGCCACTTGGTCTAAACCACATATGTTCATCACTCATTATAAGGTGGATAGAATTTCCAGGGACAGAGCAACCTTTGGTTCCACTGTGCTCAGGAACGTTTTTCCGTGAGTCTCTCAGGGTCACGGAGCTAGGGACGCTACCCATGTGTAAGAACAAATGGCAAGATTGAACACTCTCACATAAAGAAGTTATGTTCTTACCATAACGTTCCATGTGGAGTGTTCATCTCGCCTTTGTTCTTACATTCCCACCCTCCCACCCTCAGGTCAGGAAGAACGTCCAGTTTAGATGTCTGGTCTGTTTATCTCCCGCTGCTGGTCTCTCTCTGTTGTGCTACCGGTTTGAGTTACACTCCTTGTGTGTATGTATGTATTCTGGGATGTTTACATTATTGTTGCTGGATCTGGTGTTGTTTTGCAAACTAGATCTGAGGTAAAGGCAGAGGGAATTGTGGGAGATAGGTTGGTCTCGAGCTTCTTCTGGATGCAGAGCTTTGCTAAGCGGCCGACTCGGAGCCGAGGATTGGCTCCGACACCCATGTGTAAGAACAAAGGCGAGATGAACACTCCACATGGAACGTTATGGTAAGAACATAACTTCTTTTTTTTGGTCGCAAATATGTCTGAGAAAAAAGGAACAACTTGTTTCAAACACTGTGACCAGTGCAATAGGAAAATGCCTAATGTGGACAACCATGTGTCCTGTGTCTACTGTCTTGGGGTGCCACACCTGTATATGAAATCCCCTTGTGAGATTTGTAAGGGATAAAGCTTCCGTACTTTGGCTGAACGTAAAAATAAACTGACGCTTAAGGGTCTCCTGAAATCTCCTTTCTCAGAGGCTATATCTGAGTCGGAGGGCTCAACCCCTCCTAAGAAGGAACATAAAAAGAGGAGTAAATCCTTACTTCCTCTCCTCAGGTCAGTGAATCAAAATCTACAGAACTGAAAGCAAAAATTTCTAAATTGACGCCAACAACCTCGGCACCAGGGCCTCAAACCCCCTCCATGGTGCCGTCTTCAGTTCAAGGACCTCAACAGCTGGCTACAGTACCATCCTCGGCACCAGTGCCTCAAACACCAACTATGACATTGATTGTGACTACAGTACCAATCTCCTTTTTGGCACCAAAAATAAATCTTCCAATAACGGTCACTTCCCCCATACCTATGCAGCATACTGGTCCTTTGGCCTTGGTGCCGAAAAGTGAAATACTCCCTCGGACCCTATATTCCCCATTGGTGTATCTGTTTTTTGGCCAGCAATGCAGTCGATTTCTGGAGCATCCTAATTCCCTGTCGGGGATGTCCTCCCGCTCCTCCAGCAGCCTTTCAGAACTGGATGTAGTGAGGCTAGTGAATCAGCTCCTGGCGGCCAGAGAAATTCCAACTCCTTTCAAATCCTCCCTCCCACCCAGAGCCGAAGAATTTTCTCCACAGAGTTCGACATATATTCCTCCTTCAAACTCATTGGAGGCATCAGAACCCTCAGTACCGACGCCAACCCTGGTTCCAGCTTCTTCAGTTCCACTGGTAGACCTTACCATGGCTCTGGAGTCTACCCTTTGGGCATTGAGTCACTCTGAGCCGAACCATCCTTGGGATCGAGACTGGTCTGTCAGCACCATGATCCTTAATACGGCACCTATTTTTTTCCACGGCACTGTTTACTATGGTTCCGGTTGGCTTGCTGGAACTGACTCCTCTTGTGGCTCCTTCCCAGGGAGTGGGTTCATCGGAGCAGGGTGTGACCCTGGTCCCAAGGCTGTCTTTCTTGATTCTGGGCTCCCATCCCTCTTTGGGCAGACCTGCTTTCCATGTGATGGAGAGGGCACTTGCCTCTGCAGGTTCTCAGCTGTTCCCTTCAGCGCTGAAGATACATATATATCTTTCCTCTGAGCCGCAGCTAACACAGCCCACTGCTCAGGAACAGTGGGCATGGGGGCCTCAAGACACCCTTCCACAAGGAACCCACTCTTCAGAGTCCTCCCCAGATGTCCCAAGTAAGGAGGTACATTGCAAGAGATCATGCAAGAGGAAATACATGGATTCCCCCGTGGAATCCTTACTGAAGATACAGACTAAAATGAAGGGGAAGGGTCCCCATGGTCGCCCCCCCCCCCCAAGGATGTCTCCTTTGGCGACATATTGGAAATCTTGAAGCAGCAGGGAGACTGGAAGTCCATCACCCCTTCTTCTGAGGAGTCTATATTCTTGCAGGCTTTCCGTGCTTGGCCCTCTACTTCCTCGGTGACCCCCACCTGCAGATGACCTAATTAAGTTCATCGTGCAGCGAGCACATGGAAGAATCCTGATATTGTTGAACCTATTCCCCACAGACAAGACAAAATTCTTTCTCCACTAGAGGACTACCCAGATTGGTCCAAGGGCCTACTAGTAGATGCTATGGTTGTGGTGGTGGCCACTAAGAAAGAGCTCGCCGAGGAGAGCCCTACTGTCCATCCCCCTAACAGGGAGTCTTGGGTGATAGACAGACTAGGGAAGCAGGTATATTCTTCATTGACCTTTTACATTTGGTCCTTGAACTATCTGGCACACTTTACCCGGCTTCAGAGAGACCTAATCTCACAACTCTCAGAAACCTTGGCAGGAGCAGTTTCTGATGAGGTACGTGACAAAGTTGCCTCACAACTTGGCACCCTGGAGTCTATTTCTAACTCATCCATGCGGTTGATTTCTCATTCTACTGTGGCTAGAGCAGCAGATATAGGCATTGTCATGAGACGTCATGCCTGGATTCACCTATGTAATTTTGTGGATCCATTTAAGTCTTCTTTTCTCAATTCTCCTGTAGATGCCTCTTCTCTTTTTGGCCCAAAGGTGAAAGACACTTTAGCCAGGTCTGTAAAGGATGGTAAGACCTTGTCTGCCATGGGTGTATGTTTTTCCACCCCTCAATGACAGTATTCTAGGACTCATAGGAATGGAAAGATGTGGTACAGGAAATCCCAGGGTCCTTTCTGTAACATATGTGGTGAGTTTTCTCCCTTGGGTAGAAGGGGGAACTCACCTGGAAGATGCCCCTTCAGAGGCAGAGGGGGTTCGCATAATCAGGACTTCAGAGACTTTCTTTGGACAGTCCTATCAGTGCTCCTGAGGAGTGGCCCAATCTCTTACCTCTGAAAGCAGTCGGGGGAAGGTTTTCTCTGCACCTCATTGCCTGGCAATCTATAACTACAGATTATTGGGTGCAGACTATAATTTCAAGAGGTTATCACATCCCTTTAAATCTTTATCCAAGGCCTTTATGGTGTATTCCTGACATTCCACCCAGTCAAAGGGAAGAAGCAGCAGCTCTAGAAATACAACAAGTGCTCTTAAAAAGAGTCATCCAAGCAGTCCCACCAAACCACATCGGATCTGGATTTTACCCAAGGTTCTTTTTAGTATCAAAAAAGATAGGGGACTGGAGGCAAATCCTGGACCTCAGCATCCTAAACAAATTTGTCAAGCAAACATAATTCTGGATGGTCACAGTTCAGTCTATATTACCCTTTCTTGCGAAAGATGATTGGATGTACTCAATAGAGCTTCAGGATGTGTATTACCACATAAAAATGGACAAGTACTCCAGAATATTCCTCCACTTCTGTCTGGGAGCCAATCATTACCAATTCCGAGCACTGCCCTTCAGTCTCTTTACGGCCTCGAGAGTGTTCACCAAATGCATGGCAGTGGTAACAGCTCACTTGAGACTGCAAGGATTTTGAGTTTTTCCGTATTTAGACAATTGGCTCCTTACCACTCCAACCAAGCATCTACTGGTTTCAGCTATACATTACACTCTGCAACTAGCAGAACACTTAGGGATAACACTAAACAAAGAGAAATGCAAGTTGACTCCTTCTCAGAGGCTGGAGTTCATAGAGGCAACTTTCGATACTCAGTCTTGCCTAGTCCTCCTTCCACTTCACAGGCTAGAAAGACTCAGGTCTCAACTCCGGGTGATACTGTGTCAGAACAAAGCTTCAGCCTGGGCAGTCCTCCAACTACTAGGGTCAATGGCATCATTGATAACAATAGTTCCATTGGCAAGACTACACATGAGACTTCTACAGTGGCTTTTGCTAAAACAGTGGTCCCCTTTGACTCATCCTATGTCTTTTCAGATCAGGATAACAAATTGGTGCAAACAAGATTTAATTTGGTGAATGAAGTCAGAAGAGCACCTATTGAGTCACCCTTTTGACCCCTGTCAGCCCAGAGCCATAGTGACCCCGGATGCCTCCCTGATTGGGTGAGGGGGGGGGCATTTCTAGGGAAAGACAGTCCAAGGCACTTGGTCACCCATGGAGGCCAATCTGCATATCAGTGTTCTGTAAATGAGGGCAGTGCTTCTAGCTTTGTAAGCATTTCAACCTGTTGTCCCTTCAGGAACAATTGCCATCCAGTCTGACAACATGTCAGTAGTCTGGTATATCAACAAACAAGGGGGAACCAAGTCCTACCCATTGTGTCGGCAGACCATGAGAATTTGGCAATGGGTGATAGCTTCCAACTGCTTTTTGATAGCAATGCACATTCCCAGGGATTCCAGTGTAATTGCAGACAGACTGAGCAGATGCATTCTCCTGTCTCATGAGTGGTCCCTCAATCCTATCATAGCAGCGAAGATCTTCAGTCACTGGGGCCAACCTTGCTGCGATCTGTTTGCATCCCCCCAAAATAACAAATACAGCAGCTACTTTGCCCTAATTCCCCTGTGGGGGGATTCCCCGAGAGAAACTCTTGTGCATGATTGGCCCAAGGGACTTCTGTATGCTTACCCTCCCCTTCCTCTGATCCCACAATTTTTGAAGAAGGCTCTTCAGTTGAAAAGCAGAGTAATCCTCATTGCACCCTACTGGCCCCGACAAATTTGGTTTCCCTTTCTTTGGCCTCACCTAGTACAGTAACCATGGATTCTGGATCCAACTCCGGAATTGCTATCGCACCCACAGGGGTTGATACATCCAAATTTTTCAAGCTTCAAGCTGACAGCTTGGTTCCTCCACTTCCAGCAATTGCCAGGCAAAACAATCTATCCTCCCCTGTCTGCCACGGTCTTCTGGCTTCCCATAAACCATCCACCAGGAAACTTTATCTCAGCAATTGAAAGAGATTCATAATCTAGTCTCGAAAAAAGGAAGTAAACCCAATTTCAGCACCTCTTACTATGGTACTAGATTATTTATCAAACCACCTTCATTCAGGAGCAGCAGCTTCAACTATCTGAGTACACTTGGCAGCAATCTCCAACTTCCATAATGGTTTATGGACTCTTCCTTGATTTCACACTGTCTTTGTAAAACCTTTTTAAAAGGTGTTACACACATTAGGCCCCCCCCTTCAAACAGCCGATCGAGCCCTGGAGTTTGACATTAGTTCTACAATCAAAAACCACTTGCTCCAGTATAAACGAAAATTAAGAAAATGTGTAATACTTGCCCAACAGAATGAAGCAGCAACAGCCAATAATAAACCAAAAAGTCCAAATAGAAAACTTGTTAGCTGAGCATACACAGTTTATTTTACTGCTTTTGTCTCAAAGACTTCTTCAGAACTGAATATAAAATCATACTATAACACAACTTTATATATCATTCACTTAAATTAATTAACACATTTAAACACGTTAATAACATTAAACAAATATATTTTTATATATATATATATATATATATATATATATATATATATATATATGTTCCACATGCCAAGATGCAACACTATAAAAGTATCACATAGATTCAAAAAAGATGTCACAGACACAATCAAACACCTACTATCACTCAGAAAGACACTACACAGGCGACATACACCCAAACCCAGGTCCACATAACACCCTATGTATATCCAAGCAAACAACAGACATATTAATTCTTAACATCAATGCAAGAAGCAATAAATGGTTTAACTTTGAAAGGTTGAAAATCAACCTACTGAACAGCCTTTTGTGCAAACCAGAATGACGAAAATCGTCAGTCCGATCTGCACCGAACTTCGAAAATCAGCAAATCGAAAACGAGATTCGCTGATTTTCGAACTTCAATTCAAAGACAAAGCATAATGTAGGGGGGGGTTGTGCCCCCTGCACCCCCCATGTGGGGGGGGGGCTACCCCCATCACCCCTACTTTATTATTCTAACTCTGAGGTCACACTACAGTGGGGAGGGGAAAGAGTCCACTTCCCTATCCCCCACTATAGTGCACCTCGCACCAAAAATGCCGAATCTGCAATGAGCGAACGTTACTGTGCATTAGTTCATTGCACATTCGATGCATTTTGTTTTCGGCCTTTTGAAAACTTGAAAAAGTCATTTTGGACTTTTGTATTTCACACATGTGCATTTCACACATGTGAAGGTAAACCGCATAAACTACCTGACCTGCATGCATTCATAGACCACTACACTCCTGACATACTGATCATTACTGAGACATGGCTTAAACCAAATATCCAAAATGAAGAAATCCTCCTGCCAGGCTATAATATACTAAGACTAGATAGAGCAGGTAAAAAAGGAGGTGGAATAGCAATTCTCTTTAAAAATACACTAAATCTCCAACCTCTGCAAACCCCTCTACCTAAATTCAAAAATGCTGAAACACTAGGTTCAGTTTTCTGCATAAACAAAACAAAAAAAATCAATATCCTCTTCTGCTACATTCCACCAGGAAACAACACTTCCATAATTGAGGAAATCTTACAATGGTCTACAGATAAACTACCACAAGAAAATATTCTGCTAGGTGACCTAAATACTGACTGGTTATCCTGCAATTCCAGCTGCCCCTCTAACCACATAAATTTGTATGGGTTCTCACAACTCTTTGATGAACCTACCAGAATAGATAAAAAAAATCACAAAAACAATCCATACTTGATTGGACACTGGCCAACTGCTGCAAACAAAACTACCAGACAGGCTGTCTACTAGATAGTCTTAGTGACCAAGTCCCCACATTCCTATTATGGAAACGCACTTGCTTATTCAAGCCCATAGTTCATAGGCAAATCCGACAAGACCGCAACCTAACTCATTTCTAAGACAGTATAACAGGGAACCTCTACTAACCCTTGGACTAGATCAGGCCGTCAGTTAGTTTAACAATACTTTTAATAATGTCCTCAACAGTACTGCCCCAACTAGGAATGTCAGAGTAAAAGCTAACTATGTACCATGGCTAAGCAGGGACACTAGAGCCCTACTACAGTCCAGAGATAAGGCCTGGAAACTCATGAAGAAGGAAAACACTACCCTATCCAAACAAACTTACCAACAACTTAGGAACCAAGCCAAAAGACAAATTAAACTCGACAAACAGAACTATTTCCTTAATGCCCAAACAAAACACTTAAGAAGCCCACAAAAATTTTGGCAAGCCATCAACTCCTTACTGAAACCAGGCAAAACTACCACTCCTACTCCCAACTAATTCAGTAATGGCATGGATATAGCCTCTCAATTTAACCACTATTTCACTGTTTCTATTCTAGCCTTATCTAACCAATTATCCAAAAATAACCATTCATATTCACCAACAAAACATCCAAACAACACCCCCAACTCTCTCACCTGTTCCTATCTCATCAATTAAGAAACTCCTTCTAAACCTTAAACTTACCACCCTTGCAACTGATAATTTGCCTGCCAGCTTCCTTAGAATGGCTGCTGAATCCATATCCTGCTCTGTGTCCATCCTCATTAACCGCTCCATACAAGAATCCTATATCCCTCAACTGTGGAAAGTATCATACATCATCCATCTTCAAAAAGGTGGAAATTCTTACGACTTCTCAAATTACCGTCCAATCACCATTTTATCTCCCCTTTCTAAACTTCTAGAGAAATGCATTCACTTTCAAGTCATGAAGTTCCTGGACACACACAAACTCCTGTCCACCACACAACATGGCTTCCAGCCACATCACAGCACAACTACAGCTCTTCTTTCCTGTACTAACATAGTTAACCAACACAGGAATAATAATAACTTCACATCTGCCATATTTCAGGATCTCTCCAAGGCATTCGATATGGTCTCACACACCATACTACTAGATACTCTAACCTCCCTATCCTTTGCCCCATCTACTATTGCCTGGTTCAGGAATTATCTGTCTGACAGGCAGTCTGTCCAATTGCAAGATATACTTTCCCCTCAACTTCCAACTTCCATAGGTGTACCACAAGGCTCAATACTAGGCCCACTTCTCTTTTCTATTTTCACCAACAACTTACATACCACAACCAAGCAGGCCTCTCTTATACAGTATGCAGATGATTCCACTCTAATCTGCTCAGCCCCTTCCCTCTCCTCCCTTCAGCAACTCACCCAAGAATCCTTTAGCTCTGTTGAAAAATGGATTACTGGCATGCAACTCATCCTGAACCCCAACAAGACTAAGTTATTGTTATTTACCCCCAACAAATCAAAAACTACTCCTCTTTCCTTTACTATCACTTCCAGAAATGGTACCCACCATTTCCCCTTCAACCCACACCAAACTCCTGGGCATCGGAACTGACAAAAACCTTCACTTTGATGTCCATATATCCCAAACTATCAAAAAGGTTCACAGAAAAATGTGTGCACTCTATAGGCTCAAAAACTTACTCTCAGATCAAGCTAGAATCACCCTAGCACAAACTCACCTATTGTCCACACTAATGTATGCAGCACCTATTCTTACCCATATCAGACAAACAGACCTGGATAAACTTGACTCATGCTATAACAAGATTGCCAAGTTTGCTAACAACTTCTCCTTCAGAACACACCACTGTATAGCTCTTAGGGACCTGCAATGGTTAGAATTTCCACAGCTTCTCAGTTTCCACCAGCTAGTCATTACTTACACCATTCTAAAATATCCTTATAAAACCCCATCACTAGGGCAACTACTAACTCAATACATAGCAAATCGCCCCCTCCGCTCTAATGACAAATCACTCCTCAGTATCTCTAGAGCTAATAATATCGCAGGAAAAGCACTCTTCTCCCACACAGTTGCTAAAAACTGGAATACCTTCTCCCCTTCAATAACAGCAAGCTCCTCTACCTCACACTTCAAAAACACTCTAAAAGCACACCTACTGAATACCTGGTTATGTCCATGTATTACATAAAAATAAATGCTTCTTACCTCTCACCCTCCAATATGTTGTCTAATTACTTCACTGTAATGCTCTACAGTGCTAACAGTTAATTTATCGCTAGTCAGTGTCTCATCAACCATGATCACTGCTGACATATATTCTGTGTGTATTCATATTTCTAGCCTGAAAATGTGAATAATGTTGTTTTAATACATCTTGTCTGTCTAAAAATTCCTATATGTAATTATCTATTATGTCTTGTCTGTCTACAAATTCCCACATGTAAAGATCTATCGGTGTTCCTCACTGCTAGCTTGTTCTTATAATTCTGTTTAAAACATGTATTATTGTTATAATTCTGTAAAAAACATGTATTATTGTTATAGTTGTAGAGCTTTTCTCCCCGGGCCTCCACTGTAAATGGACCTAGTCGGACTTTCCCGGTAAACAAATGTAAAATAAATAAATAAATAAATAAATAAATCTCTGATTTTTGCTTACAGATCACCTCTCCACTCTTCCACTTATGATTCTTCACTCTCTGTCCCTCACTATCTCCCCTTTCCTACGAAGAGTTCTAGAACAAACTAATTTGTCTTTGATTTTACTCTAAATCCTCAAGTCCAGTAATAGTTGTTGCTTTTGTACCAAATATTGCTTCTTTGTGAGTTGAATGTGATTTTTACAACTCTGTTACTTACCAATATAATGCTGAAATGTATCTTATGGAGCTTTTCTTCTAGAGTCTCTGCTGAAAATGGGTACCTTGGACCCAGACAGACTTTCCTGGCAAATAAATGTCAAATAAATAAATAAATACAAGTACAGTGTATATATGTGCAGTGTATTCTCTCCCCTTTCTTGATGGATCCTAAATCTGGTAAACCCCTCCCATCAAATCTAGTTACACCTAAAAAGAAAAATAATATGTTGATAAATATATCAAAAACTAAGCATATGAGATTTGGGAGACATAAACTGAAAGGTGAATATTTAATACAGCACACAGTGATTGAAACTGTAGACTCATTTAAGGACCTGGTATATGGGTAGATTCAGCTATAAGCTTTTCTAATCATATCAACCAATTGGCTAATGATAGTTATAGAACTATAGGTTGTATAAAAAGATTTATAAAGTCTAAGAAATCAAACATAATGAAGTCATTGTCTGTTAGTTACATTAGACCCAAACTTGAATATGGAATAACAATATGGAAACTCTATAGGAAAACAAGCATGAATAAACTGGAAAGAGTACAGCGGAAATATACTAAGGGCATCCATGGATGTGAAAATCTAAGTTATTATGAAAGACTAAAACATCTGAACTTGTACAGTGCCTCTTACAGATATATAAGCGGAGATCTTATTCAGGCATTTAAGGACAACTACCTCTGGGAATGTTTGGGGTTATCAAAAAGTACTAGAGACTCATCAGATAACCTATGCAGAAGATTCTATAGGAATGAGAAGTGTACTAATTGGTTCTCTGACAGAGTAGCTGATGCTTGGAACAGACTACCAAATTACATTAAAACAAGTATTAGTTTTGATATTTTTAAGAACAGCCTGGACATTTATTATGGGAGCAAGTGTTTTGGCATATTGGCAAGCTAGAAGAGCTTTAATGCCCGTGCTTGAAATATTTGTATGTATGTATGTGCTGTTACACACTGGAGGCCTGTCTTTACATTTGTTACTCTGCTTTTATTTCATCTTTTGACAGGAAAATATTGCAGAATTTGTATTTGAATTTGTATTTGTTTCAGCATTTATATATTATTCACTGTATGTATAAATCTGCTGTGTGTTTCTTTAATATTAGATTGCCATTTTACTGCAATTAAGTTATTAGAATTTGGATTTCTGTTAAGTTATTAGAATTTACTGCTGAAAATTTACTGTCTCTCTGACAAGAAAATGTATGGTTTAAATTGCTATTAACTTTATTTTATGACAGTTTAACATGGTTAAAGTGTGTGTGGAACTAATTTTTACCACTAGTTTGGCACATTGGTTGCTTTGGTATTTGGACTTTGTGTACTGGAAAATCTCGTTACACCTAAGGAAAAAAAAAATAAATTAAAAATATGCCTTAACCTACAGTTAGTGATTCCATCTGAACCACTGCTCGGTACGCACTTACCCTTTGCTTGTCTTCCTCTAGTGTAGTTTTGCCAGCCACTGTGGAATGGTGGAGATACATCCACTGGAGCTGTTACAGTACCTGGTGCAGGAATGGGAGAACCAAATACTTTTGGTGCAGGAGTAGTCTGGAGTAAGAGGCCCCCTGCCATATATGATACTCTGACCCCAGATATTTTATCTAGTAGTGAAGTTCACGAGAAAAATAACCAGAAGCTTCATCATATAGCCAACAATCAGATTATAGCTGTTTATAAGGCTGATGTAGTTTCCTTGGTGTGTTTCCATACATGGCACTAGTGCTAGTTTGGCTACAGACCTTTTTGTTATTTCAGAGAATGATAAGGAATCTGATGTGGACAGTGGGGATTTTTCTAACTGACACTGAGTCCAGTCATGCTGATTCTTCAGAAGATGAACCTGAGCTTAAATCCAAACAAGTGTTCACTTTCCCTTGGATGATTGCTAGATTTAATGATGTTTTGCTTGGAAGCAGCCAGGAAATACCCCAGAGCTAGGAAGGGTACATAACCTTATAGAGGGACGAGATACCTAATTGTGTGGCTATTTCCCCTCTCTTAAAGGGCTTGGAAGATGTTTATAAACCTATCTGCAGGACACCAGTATCTATTCCAGCAGTCCCTAAAAAGGTTCAGAGAGAATATAGGGTCTCCTCAGATATGACAAGTCTTTTTTCTCATTTGACTGCTGACCTAGTTGCAGTCTCTCAAATCAAGGTTATAAGTGAAAATTTACAGTGTGAGTATAATTTGAATGATTTATCTGCATCATTACCTTCAGAGCAAAAATGTTATATGAATGAAATTGTTGCTAATTTGACTCAGGTTTTGAAACATGCTTTGAGTGGTATGCTTGAAGGCACAGATACAGTCTTGAGAAATACTGTTTCTTTTGTACTAAGATGGTATGCTTGGTTATGTAATCAGAACTTCTCTAATAATTTAAAAGCTGAAATTTTGAATGCACCTTTAAGTCTTAATTAATATTTGGGCCCTTTGTTAAAGAGATTCTTAAATAGTGGGATAATAGAGGCAAATTAATGCATGGGGCATCTAGGATGTTTCACATACCCAGGTTCTCCCCAAACAAGGCATTTTCCTTTGGCAGAACAAATAAAAATGCCAGCCAAACAAAGGTCAGGGATCCAAAAGGAAATGATGGGAGCATAATTCTTTTAAACCAAAGAAAAGGAGTTCTTTTCCAAAAAAAGCATCAGCGCCCTGCAAAGGAATGACTGTGATGAGTCACAGAGTACACCTACACCTTCCCATTCTTTTATTCCTTCCTCCAAGCTCTGTCTCAGCCCTGCAGCCTGTCTGTAAATAGTCTCAGATATATGGGTTCAGAGAATAAATCTGAGATGATACAGTTGGCAGTGGGTAAAAAGTACTCATTTCAGGGGAATTACTTTACACCTACCAGACCAGACAGAGCTGTTTCCTCCACTTCTCCATTATGAAGCAGAGGTCATAGAACCAGTGCCTGTGATACACAAGGGCAAAATATTTTACTCCAGAATCTTTTTGGTACCAAAAAAGGAGCAGTCCTGGACACTCATTCTTGATTCATCCATTCTAAGCACCTTTGTAAAAGTTTCTAAATTCAAAATGCTCACCTTACAGTCAGTTCTAACATTGCTTTCAGACCACTGTTTCATGGTGACTCTAGATCTCAAGGATGCTTAGCATCTTATTCCTCTTGCTTACCATTTCAGAAAAATTTTGAGATTTGCTTTGTCTGGCTTACATTGTCAGTTTTCAGCATTACCCTTTGGGTTATCTACTGCATCGCAAGTATTTGCAAAGTATCTGGCTCCAGTGATTGCTGACTACAGAACCCTCTCTCTAGGTGTCATTGACTTGGGTTCGAGTCCTCGCAACTTCATGAATTAAATATCCAAAAGAAAGTCGGTTCTGTGCAAGTCGAGTGAGGTCCTTTAGTGTCATCCCTATGGTTGTTGTTAATGTGTCCAGCCATCTGGTTCCCTTGATCTTCTCAAACATAATGTCCTTCTCCAACGATCTCTCTCTTCTGATGGTATGACCAAAATAAGACACTTGTAACTTCTTCATTTGGGCTTCAAGTGACATAGCCAGTTTGATCTCTTCCAAAATCAATGTTTTTAGTTCTTCTGGTGATCCACAGCATGCACAGAATCCTTCGCCAGCATCAAAGTTCAAATGAGTCAGTCTTCTTTATGTCCCATTTCTGTAGTGTCCAGCTTTCGCATCCATAATTGACTACTAAGAAAATGAGTGCATGGACAAGTCTGATCTTTGTTTTGAGTGTTGTTTCCTTGCTTTTGAATACTTTGTCAAGAACCTTCATTGTAGAGCAACCAAGTGCTATTCTGTGAAGTATTTCTTCCCTGCCAGTTGCTTCCATGTTTACAAAAGAGGCCAGAGATTACAATTCTTCACAACTTCTATTCTATTGTCTTCAAGCTCAAAATATTCTTCTTGTTTATGTTCTAATCCCATGTTATGACTTTTGGGATTCTCAATAAATACAGCATGCCTTCTTTGCTGCTGGTGATGAGTGTTGTGTCATCTGCATAGCACAGGTTGTTTATATTTCGGCTGCCAACTTTAAAATGAACAGTCTTTTTTTCCAAATTTGCTTTTTTGAAGATGGCTTCACTGTAAAGGTTGAATAGGTAAGGTGACAGAATGCATCCTTGCCTGACACCACGTTTTATTTGAAACCAATCAGTGTTGCCATATTCAGTTATCACTGCAGCTTCTTGATTTTCATAAAGGCTGTTTATCAGCTGAGTTATGTGTTTAGGTATTCCCATTTGCACTAGAGTTCTCCATAGTTTATCATGATCCGCACAGTCAAAAGCTTTGCTGTAATTGATGAAGCAAAAGTATAAGGGCTTTTGGTATTCTTTGCCTTTCTTCATTATCCATCTAACATTGGCAGTAATGTCTCTTCTTCCTCAATCTTTTCTGAAACCAGCTTGAACTTCAGGTAGTTCGTGCACATATGATCACAGCCTTTGTTGTATTATTTTCAGCAGCATTTTGTTTGCATGCGGAATTAATGCAATTGTTCTGTAGTTGTTACAATACTTAGTGCTGCTTTTCTTTGGCATAGGTATGAACAATGATCTTCTCCAATTGTTTGGCCATGTTTTTCCTTTCCAAATCTGTTGACACAGTCAAATGAGGGCCATGATAACACCTTCTGAGCCTTTGATTAATTCAGTTTGAATACCGTCGATGCCACATGACTTTTGTTCAGTAAAACTTTAATTGCTGCTATGACTTTTTCTTTTAAAATATCTGGTTCTTCCTTGATGTCAGTTTCAGGTTCAATTTCCCCAATGTTATCCACATTGCCTTTTTTGTATAAATTTTTGTATATTTTTTCCATCTCTTTTTAACGCTTTCTTGATCATTCAGTATAATTCCATTTGTGTCTTTAAGCATCCCCAATCGAAGTTGGAATTTCTGCTGCAATCTCTTAATATCCTGATAAGCTAGTTTAGTTTTTCTGTTTATATGCTCTGATTCACTTTTCTGACATATATCCTTGAAATATCGTTCCTTGTCTTTCCAAATTTGATGTTGAAACCCTCGGCTCATTTGTGATACTTTTTCTCTGTCACCAGAAAATTTTGCTTTTCTTTTTTGTTCAACTACTTTTCTAGTTTCTTCTGAGATCCAATGTGATTTTTTTTTTGGCTTTCTTTCTCTTCTGGAGTGTTTTTTCAGCTTCATCACTAATTACGGTTTTAACGTCATTCCATAACTCTTCAGGCTTCCCTTTTTCCTGTATCAAGAATGGCAAATCTGTTTAAATTTTATCCATTAGTCTTGTAGAATATTTTCAATGTCATATTTTGGAAGGTCTCTAATGGCCTTTTTCTTGCAAAGCTTTACCTTGGCAAATCTGTTTAAATTTTATCCCTTAATCCTGTAGAATATTTTCAATGTCATATTTTGGAAGGTCTCTAATGGTCTTTTTCTGGCAAAGCTTTACCTCGATCTTGCATGTCAACTGCAGAACCCTAGGCATCCACATTTTTTCTTATTTAGACAACTTGCTAATTTGTGAAGATTCTGTATCCAGGTGCTTGGAGTCCTTAGGCAAGGTCACATCCCTCCTTTCTGACCTGGGCTTCAAATTCAGTTTTCAAAAAAATTGTTTTCCTGGGGTGTTTTGGATAGACACAGTGAAAAGGATGGCCTTCTTGCCACAGTACAACATTCTTACTTATCAGGGCATTTTCTTGGATTTCTGTTTTCATGACATGGCATCAGCAAGGGAATTCCTCAGAATTCTAGACCTCTTGGTATCCGTGATCCTCATTATACCACTAGGCAGACTATATGTATATGATAAACTTTCAATGTTACTTGAAGAATTGTTGGGCCCAGCACCTTCATCCCTTGAATTTCCAGGTACCTGTAATGAGATTTGTGAAACAGGAACTGCAGTGGTGGAGGGATAAACTTATCTGAATCCAGGTCTCCATTTCTCTCTTTAGACCCCAGTGCAAACTGTCCAGATGGACTCTTCAGATTTTGTGTGGGGAGCAGTGTCCACTGGAGTTCGAATGCAAGGCTTGTGGAGTCCTCAAGACATGCCATTGCACATAAACGTAAAAGAGATGTTGGCAGTGATTCATACCTTCAAAGTTCTTTACCAGCCAAGGACTCTGGGTCCGCTTCTAGTAGTCACAGACAACACTAACATGATGTTGTACCACCATAATGTTTTACCTGGACAAGTAAGGGCGTACAAGGTTATAAGCTCTTCAGCTCTTGGCAGTGATGGCCTGGGAGCTGGCTCTACAGCATTCTCTAACTCTTCAGGTATCATACATTATGTCAGAGCAAAACACAATGGCAAACAGACTAAGTAGATCCTGGACAGACCCTTACGAGTTGAAGTGTCATGCAGAGGTTTTCAGGACGTGATCCAGATGTGGGAAACACCCCAAGTAGATCTGCCTGTCTCCTTTCAGAACAGACAACTGAAAAAATTATGTTCAAGACATAGTTATGGCCATGCTTAGAAGACAGATACTGTATTACTCCCATGGTCGTGATTGTTCTCTTATGCATTTCCACCCTTTCCAATGATTCTCAAGGTACTATAAAGGTTCAGAAATAATTACCAAAGATCATTGTAGTAATCCCCTTTTGGCTCAGGCAAAGTCTGTTCTCCCTTTTAATGGAATTGCCCAAGGGCAATTACCACAAGCTTCCTCATAGACTG
Source organism: Protopterus annectens (assembly GCF_019279795.1). NCBI lineage: Eukaryota > Metazoa > Chordata > Ceratodontiformes > Protopteridae > Protopterus > Protopterus annectens. The sequence continues at coordinate 1,911,022,638 of NC_056737.1, forward strand.
GATCAGCTAGCACAGCATCAAGGGTGAATGATACACCCTATCTTACAGCAATTGCTACTTGTCAGCCTGTATGATTCTGTCTTTTTTTTTTAAACAAAAAAAAAATCTTTAAATTTCATGTATGACGTAGACAAGCTTACATTTATATAAATGAAAATAAACCATAATGACACAGTCTCAGTTGCAAACATTATACCTTACAAACCATGCCAACACAACTTTAACTGCAAACATTATACATCACTTTTAATATATCCAGTCATTGTCAGTCAACCATTACATAGCTCATTCATATCTTGTCTACTTTTAAACCTCATTCCTCCTCTGCATGCATTGATCTCACATTTCCCATTTTTCCTATGTAATTTGCTCCTAACCTTTTCCAAAAATACCATTTCTGATTGTTTTATCTTTTACTATCTTTATTACTTCTTGTAAAGGTGGTTTATACTTTGATTTCCATTTTCTAGTAATTGCTTTTTTTGGCAGCCATCATAATTAGATTCAGCAAGGCCTTACTATGTCTACTCTGTATCATAGCTCAAAAAATCATCTCCTAGTTACTCGGATTTGCTCACTCAGCATCTCCGACAGTGCAGACTGCAAGGAATCTTTAGTCTTTCAACTCATTACACTCCTATAAAATATGTTTCCATTTACCTCTTTCTTCACCATCACACCTCCAACATTTGCTGTCTACCTGAGGAAAAATTCTTTGGAGCCTGCTTGGGGTGTAAAATAGCTATGTAAACACTTCCAGGCAGAGATCCTAAGTCTTCTAGATTTTGTCACATATTTGGGAGATATACATATATCCCACTATTGTTTCTTTGTGAATTGCTTATTCAGTCTCTCTCCCAATCTGTTCTAACCTCCTCTGATTGATTCTTATAGTTATCTTACAGTATTTTATATGCTGTACTAATTATTCCTTTCTTAATGGCAACTTCTGTTCTAGATTCTACCAAAAAACTCTACCAGTGCGGGTCTTTTGTTTAAGACCCCCTATTTCTTTATCATTGCTTATATTCTGATATCAATCCTTGATATGGAAGTCAGTCTCTAACCTGCAGTCCAAATAAGTTCTTGGCGTCTTCCCATTCTATTAGTTTTCCCTCTCTAGTTATTTGCTCCCAATACTTTGGTTCCTTTTCCAATTTTCTCCAGTATATCGCCCCCTTGGCTATTGTCTGTATCCCTAACTGCAGTCATCCCTATTGGTAGAATCACCCATCTCCATTCCAGTATTGGCTTAGTTCTTAGAATACCTTCTGCTACTTTACAAATATGATATTCTTTATGATTATTACAGTTCTCCGTAAAAGGTCTGCATCCAAAATCCCAATCTCTTCTTGTTACTAAAACTTCCCCCCTGTTTCATCATCATTCTTTCCATTTTGAATTATAGTATTCTGCTTGTGCTATGTATAGGAGTCTTAAATGTGTTGCTCTGAAATACCCCTTCAATTTGGGTAATCCTAATCCACCTTGTTCTACTGGAAGACTAAGCTTATGCCACTTGACTCTTGCTATATTCCCCTCCCATATAAAATCCTTCAGCTCTTTATTATTTACTATCCACATCTTCTCCTCTGGCTGATAAAAATATGCATAACCTGTGTATAATACTAAAGAGACTGAAAACATTTTAACTGCTTGTATCTTACTATCGCTATCCATATAACAGAGCTTCCATTTCCTCAGTTTTTGCATTATCTTTTTAGTCTTTTCCCACATATCCTTAACTGCCACACCTGTATAATTTTTAATCCATACACCTAAATACTTAATTTTCTCATGTCCCCATAAGTATGGATATTGCTGAACCAATTTGTATGTGGGTATATAGTTTACTGCTATTGATTTTGTTTTGGCTTCATTAATTTTGTATCCCAAAAAGGTTTGAAACTGTCTCAATATGTTCTACATCACTGTAATGTCCCTTTCTGGTTTTGTCAGGTATAAAATAATGTCATCTGCAAAAAGAGCCAGCTTTTCTTGACTACCATACAAATTATATCCTTGAATTTCTCAGTCCCTTATTTTCATTTCCAGTGGTTCTAAACATAATGCAAATAATAAAGGGGAGAGAGGATACCCTTGCCTGGTTTCTCTGCTCAAGCAGAGATTATCAGGGAGGACCCCACCCACTTTAATGTTTGCCTCTGATACCTCATATATCCTAATCAACCTTATAATTTTATTAGGGAATGCAAATGCTTCCATTGCTCTGCTCATAAATTTCCACCTTGTTCTTTCATATGCTTTCTCTGCATCAAGCCCTACCAACAATAGTGGTATTTTCTTACTTTCTACTTCCCTCTGGATCATCACTGTTCTGTTAATGTTGTCAAATGTCAGCCTCCCCTCTACAAAACCACAGTGATTCATATCTATCAATTTTGGCATCACTTTTGCCATTCCTTTAGCCATTATAGAATAAACATTTTATAATCATGATTTAGTATTGAAATGGTCATGTATGAAGCTGGATCTGATGGGTCTTTACCCTGTTTAGATATTACAGCTACTAACGCTTTCTTCTAGGATGTTGATACTTCTACTTCTCTTAAAATACTGCTAAAAAAAACTACCAAATCATTATCAGTTTTTCCCCTCCTAGCTTCCAAACTTCCACAAGAATACCATCTATTCCTGGGGATCTTCCTGTAGATTGGTTATATGCCACCATTTTTATCTCATCTCCTCCTGTCGTAACTGTTAGTAATTGAGCCCCCTCTACCTCTAATCTTGTCATATTAAATTCTTCCATAAACATTTCCATTTGTGCTGTTTCTTGATTTCCATATTTCTCTGCTTTATACAGACACTCATAGAATTTTTGAAATGCTTCTAATACTTCTACAGGATATCTTGTTATCTTCTTTGTTACAGGCTCCCTAAACTTGATGACAGTTCTTTCTGCTTTCTGTTGCATGAGTCTTTGTGCTAAAAGTTTTTGCACTCTGGAGTTATTATTAAAAACAGTTGCTTAATAGCAGTCTTTTTGAACTTATGCATATTATCTAGGTAATCTCTTAGTTTCTGTTTAGTATTCTGCAGTTGCTCCTCTTCTTGTTCTGTGATATTCCCCCTATTTAGCAATACTTTAACATCTGTCAGTCCCTCTAAGTAATTCTTGTTACTTCTTAACCATATCTCCCTTTCTTTTATTTCCACCCTATTTTTAAATTCCACTTTAATTTTATCCCACTCCTTAGCCTATACTTTCAGAAGAAATTTCTAACTTCTGTAATATCTCCTGAATAATTTTCACTGCCCATTCCTCAGATTTCTCTCTTTTCAACAAATAGGTGGGAAAGTGCCAGTGTCTCAGTTTTATTCCATTACCCTGTGTTTTTATTTTAGTTATTATTGGCGTGTGATCTGAAATAGTTATTTGGTGCGTATTAAGACCTTCAATTAAATGCACATGTTGCTGTGAAATATAAATTCTGTCTAACCTAACCCAGTTTTTGTATTTTGGGGAATATTTTGTAAATTCATTCTGAACTTCTACTACTTAATTTACATCTTCCATGCAAAATATTTTCATAAATTTGTTTAAAAAATCTACCATCCTTTGTTATATTTTCCCTTCTGCGTCCCCCAGACACATCTTCACTGGTGCAAGTCAAATTCACCTCCCCACCTATAAGTAATATTCCTTGCTGAAAGCTGATTATATCTCCCAGAATTTTCTTTAGCTCCATTATAGTTTTTGGTGGAATGTAAATGCATGCTAGTGTAATCCTTCTCCCTTGCCAGTAGCTCTTTAGTACTACAAATCTGCCATTATTATCTTTTATATATTTTTTCTTTTATTATTATTATTGGAGTTCCTCTTGCAAGTAATATAAGTACTCCTCTCTTCCTTTGCCCCAGGTATTCTGCTGAATAACCATCATGAAAACCTTTCTTTATCAAATTCACATGTTCAGTTCTTTCCAAGCGTGTCTCCTGGAGCATAGCTATTTGCACTCTTCATTTTTAATATAGTTTACTACTCTTCTTTTTTGTATTTGTGAGACCATGAATGTTTAAGGACATTATGGAAAGAATCATATTCTTGAGGGATTATTATTTCCACCATTTATACATAACAGCTTTTTTGTTAAATGTCTGGTTCCATCTTTTGTGTTACATACATGCACCATCTGGCAGGTTAATCTTTTATATAATTGTTTCTTATCATCTCCATTTGAGCCTGTGTCATATCTTGCAGAATTTGTTGTTTTATTGAAAACCCTCAAACAAACATACACATAGCCCCCCAATACCCCCTAAAAACCTACTAAATAATAACACACAAAACTATGTACATTATATAAACAAATGTTCAAACTGATAGCCACACCTGCAGGCTAGAGGCAACCAAAAAGAAAGGCCATTCATGCTAAGATGCATGAAACAGCCTGTGCTTTCAGTAAGTGCTGTCTGTTTTTGTCTTATCTTAATAGCTCTCCCAGCTAAGAAAACACTTGAATGCTTTCAGTAAACATTTTCTCCAAGCCATTTTTCTTTACCAGATTGTCTTTTGGTAACATGCAAACTAGACACAAACTGCTAAGGATACCTTGTTTACCAGAAAAAAATACTTATAATATTCAATATTCTTTTCTATTTATATGCTTTGTAGTAAACTTGTTACTGAATAAATCCTAGGGTTAACCTAATCATTCCCCTATGCAAACATAAGAAAAAGCACACTCATTATTTTTTGTTATGCTGTCTTAACCAGACCCCCCCCCAAACATTGCAGTGCCCAAATTTCTTAAAACCAAACAAGGAAAAATAGTGAAGAAGGGACAAAAAAAAAAAAATCACCTGTTTATATTAGTATCCCTAGTATATTAATAAACAACTAAGAAAACTTTACTTAACAGCTTGCTAAGAAAGTCATGCAACATTTAAATATTACAATCAAGGAAAAAATTGTTTTACACCTCTCCTCTCCAAAGTAGTTCTCTGAAGATTAATGACAATGTATGGTGTATGCTTTGGAGTCCCCTACAAGTTTAACAAAGGCCACAAAAATCCAATATTTCCAAATCCTCTTGTTCGGTCATGTTTCACAGATATAATTATTGCTTTGTAAACCCACATTTGTCTTGTTTCTGAGTTACTAATTTTATTCTCTGAACAGTAATAACATGAAGAAGGGTATATGCTTTAAAGTCCCCCACAAGTTTCACAAAGTCCAAGGAAGTCGAGTATTTTTCAGATTTTCTTGTTCTGTCATGTTTCCCAAATATTACTGCTTTATCATATCCCACAGTTGTTGATTTCCAAGTTACTAGCTTTAATCCTGTTCATCTTCATCTCCCAAATCCTGTCTCTGTTTCATTTCCAATATAGTCATGATTCTTCTAGTTATTTCTTATGTTTTCTTTCTTCTGCCAAGCAACTGAAAGAGTACAAAAGATTTCACTGGCTCAAAGGAGAACACAAAGCAGAACCTCCTCCTGATTCACAGCTTACCCTTTGTTGGACAAACTTTTGTATTTCCTCTTTAGCATATACTTCAACAAAAAAAATGATTTTGTCCCTCCAGGGAAAAACATTGAAGATGGGTGGGTACAGCAGTTTGAATCTCACACCTGCTTTTCAACATTTCCCAAACAATGGAATATATATTTACTGCTCTTCTGCCTGTACACTGAGTAATCATTCTCCACAAACACTCTGCTGTCTCCCACTTTTATCACTTTATCCTTCTGCCACAGTTTTGTCAGAATCAACTCCTTCTGCTGATAAGACTGCATCTGCACTATTAATTGTCTAGGTTGTTTACTAGTAACCAGATTTGGAGCCTACACACAGTCTGCCCTTTCAATTACCAGTTTATGTTGTGGAATACCAGTCCAGTTGCTTATTTGTGCTTTCATAAAATTAATACAGTCTGTTCATTGCAACTTCTCTGGTACAGCATAAAATCTCAGGTTTTCCCTATGTGCTCAATCCTCCAACTCTATTATTTTTTTAAACATCTCTTCTTATGCAGTCTCATATTCAGCTAGTCTTTTCCTCATTTTCACTCTGTGAATTTTGTAGTTCTGCCACCTTATCTGAATATCTGTTTAAAGCGTCTTCCATTTTTTTTCTAGCTTTTTATTGTTTGTGTTGATATACTCCATCAATGTTTCATTTATTTTAACCAGTTCTGCATGCAGCTACTTTATACTGTCCTCTAGGTTACTGGAAGTCATGTCTGGATTTTTTACTGCTTCTTGCTGAACAACTGCAGTACTCCTGTCAGTCTATGTTTCTTTCTCACCTTTTGTAGCTGATTTTCCTCCAGATCCTTTATATTTTTTGCTCCTGGTATCCAGGCTTTGCACTCAGTCGCCAGTTACTGAAATTTACCAAGAAATCTAGGTTCAGTGGCCTTCTTTGCTAGGATTCTGCTTTCAGACTGGGAGAGCCTGAATTCAGCTGTTACTCAATGTGCAGTCATCTTGGAAGCCCTGGATAATTCTCTATTGATACCTTTAGGCATTTGTTCCATGAGGACATGCAGCAGATATTTAAGGAGGGAAGAAAATCTGCAACTAGAAAATCTTACATTTACAAGTGAAAGAGGTTTTCTAGGTGATGCATAGTCAATAACAGATGTTCTGAAAGGGTTTTTGACTTTTCTGGTTTTGAAATATTTGTGTGAGCTACCTAGAGATGGTTTGTTATTTGCTTCTGTCAAAGTGCATCTTGCAGCCATCTCAGCTTGTCTGCCTGTGGATCCCATTCTTTTATCTCTTTTTGTGCTCAAACAGTTTATGAAAGGAGTGCTGCATACAAGTCTCCCTCGAAAGCAAATTCCTCCTCCCTGGGATCTCAAATTTTTTCTTGAAAAATTGAACTTATTTTCATTTGAAACTGTATCTGGATGACTTACAGTTTATTACTTGGAAGCTCTGACATCTTCAAGATGAGTCTCTCTCATGGTGGGCCAACCGATTTGGATTTTTCATAAAGGCAGGGTTGTGTTAAACATTAATCCATCATTCATGCTTAAAGTTGTTTCTGAATTTACCATGAATCAAGCCATCACTCTCCCAGTGTTTTATCCTGAATCCAAAAAACAAGAGAGAAAAGATTCTGCATACCTTAAATGACTTGTGAATGTTTATTTTATTTTTATTTTATTTTACATTAGTTTACTGGGAAAGTCCAACTGGAACAAGGTCCATTTACAGCGGAGGCCCAGGGAGAAAAGCTCCATTACATAATGGTACAAATACAACAAATGACAAAAAAATTTCTGTACAGAGGCATATATACAATCAGAGCTCCATGTCTTTATATGACAACACAATCCACGAATGACAGAAAATTTCTGTACAGTGGCATATATACAGTCTAGGAGATTTTACATACCTTAGTTTGATTTGAGCAAGCTTGGTATATAGATAGCAAAACTTTGAATTCCCTATTGGTAGTACAAAACATAAAGATGAAGGAATGGAATCTGGAAAATGTGTATGTGAGTGTGTAATAGTTCTGACAGGATAGGGCCTGTTGAAACTCTATATGCGAGGTAGAGGTATTGTCTTAGTAGCCTGTATGATACTGAGAAGAGGGACAAGGCTATGGGATGGTTTGTATTGCTTTTGTGATTTCGGTCCTTGATTTTGTTAATGAGAAAGTGTTGCGGTCACTCCAGTTATGACAGTTGTTTGGGCATGTGCATACTGAATGACGCATTATATTCTGTGGTCAACCTGATGAAAGCCAAGTACAGAGGAATAATTACATCCCTGGACCTGAGCATCATAACTTTTGATAGAAGCTGTGTGATGAAAAAGGACTTTCTTGCAATAGTTGATATGTGATAATCAAAGGACAGTTCATTGTCAACATAGGTTCCCATATCCCTGAGTACAGGATCAACTTTTAGGGGTGTGTTGTGAATGTTATAGTTACAAGGGAAGTGATGCTTGCCAAAGGAAATGACTATACCTTTTTTGGCATTTAGTTTTAGTCAACAGATTTTACACCAGTTATTTGGCAAAGGTCCTCCTGGAGGATTTTTGTATCCTCTCTGGAGTTTATGATGACACCAAATTTGCAATCATCTGCAAATTTAGTCAGTGATAAAACATTAACATTTGCTTTGACCTCTGAGAAGTAAGTACCAAAGAGGAGTGGCCCAAGGACTGAACCATGGGGTTCACCACTAGTGACAAGTCTTTTGGAGGAGGTGCTGCCACCCACTCTAATTTCTTGGGTTCTATTTATGAGCCAGTTTGCTAGCCAATGTGTTACATTGGGATTTACATTTAGATAGGAGAGTTTATATATGATATCTGAGTGTTGGATGATGTTGAATGCTTTTGTAAGGTTAGATATGTGTTGTATACTGATTTGTCCTCATTCATTGCTTTAGTAACCTTCTTGAAAAAGTCAACCAGGTTAAGTAGCCAGGTAGTAGGATCTGCCCTTCAAGAATCTGAACTGACTTGAGTTTGTAGACTATCTATGTCCTTATTTATTATTTCCATATAATGACCTTTTCCAGAGCCTTACAGATGAGGCTGTTCTGGCTTATGGATCTACAGTTACCTGAGTTTATTGACAACCCACCTTTGTGCAATGGGATGAATATTGCTGTCCTCCATTCATCCAGCACAAAGCCTGTTTGGAGGCTGATATCCATTAACTTCTGCAGGGGTCTGACAACTCATCTTTCAGGCTGATCAGCGGGAAGCCCAGTATGTTATCTGACTTCACAGAAGTAGTGTTCTTGGCCTTGAACAGCTCCTTGAGGACCTGTTCTTGGGAGATTTGGGGGGGCTATAAATGTAAGTATATGATGTGGAAATATAGGAGTAGACAGAGGGTGAAGTTTGAACTAAAATTGTGTGCTAATTGATTGGTCATGTCCTTTGGGTTGGAGTATGTAATATCATTTACTACTGGCTTTGTGCAGTGTTGGGCATTGCTTCTGAGATTTCTAACTTGGCTAAAGAAGACTTTTTGGTTATCCATTGCCTGGGTGGCTATTTTTACTGCATATCTGGCTTTGGTTGATTTCATCAGGGTTTGGAGTATCTTATTAAGTTTAGCAAGAGCTTTTCTGGCATCCTGAAAGTTAAATTTATTTTTGTGTGTGGTGATTTTTATATTTTATTATAGAGCTTCTTTATATTAGGGTTCCCCTGTAGGAGTTTATTTTCGTATTTGATGTATTTATTTCTGAGGGGGACAGATGCATATATGCAACTGTTTACATCTGCATAGAAATTGGCAGAAAAGGATTCTGCAGAAGCAGTGGGTTCATCAAGACGCTAGGGGCTTTTGAATTTAGCAAGGTTATCACTCAGTTGTAATAGATTAGCCTTGGAATAATCTCTGAATACCGATGTATTGGAAGATTCTTCTGGCTACAGTCTTAAAATGTATGTGATTGATTTGTGGTCCAGTTTGACCAGAGAGGATGTTGCAATTGGTTGGGAGCAACGCTTCTCCATTTTTTGTCTGTTTGCACTTTTTTAAGCATTTACTGATCATTAGATGTTATTATAAATAGTTTGAATTGATGATTCACAATGTTAAAATGCTCTTTCAAAATATGGGTACTGTAATTTTTAACATGTAATTGTTTCCTGAATGGTGCAGCTTGAGATGCAGAGCCTATAAATAATTGGAAGATTATAATTTTTCAATAAATATGTACAGGGGATAGGATGGAGTTCCCATTGGGGAATATGTTCTCCTTAATCGAAAGGTGGATCTGTCTGAAACATATGCTGAAAAGGGGATTCCCAGTAGTATTGACAGGGCATTACTTGTTATTTTGCAGTACTTTATCCTTTTTGTCCACCTACTATCACGCTATTAACCTGACAAGCCTGGTCTGCAAGGCCATGGAAAGTATCATCATGGAACTCATAAACAAAGACATTGGTAATCTCCAAACTCTGGACCCCACCCAGTTCGGGTTTGTGAAAGGCAGATCATGCCTTCTGAACCTGATCGACTTCTATGAGGCAGTCACCAAAGCCGTAGACGAGGGTAAGGTGGTTCATGCAGCCTATTTTGACCTCGCCAAGGCTTTCGACACCATCCCCCATTCTGGAATTATAGCTAAACTTACTAAACTAGGTATAAATCCCTACGTCACAAGATGGTTTGCTAACTGGCTCACTGACAAAACCCACACTGTAAGAGTTGCAGACTCCAAATCTGACTTCAAACCAGTGACAAGTGGAGTACCACAGGGTTCAGTCCTGGGACCTCTCCTGTTTGGTATCTACTTCTCTGAAGTACAGGCTAGCACAGAAGGCCTCTGGCTATTAAAGTTCACAGATGGCTGCAAACTAGGAGCCATAGTCGAGTACCCAAATGATGTAGACATCCTACAGATGGGCCTCACTGAGACAGATGCCTGGTGTCAGAGGCATCAAGCTCAATGCCAAAAAGTGAATTGTCATCCCCTTTCATAAAAACTCTGTAGCCATGAACTACCACATAAACGGCAGTCTACTTAACACTGAATGTGTGATAAGAGACCTTGGAACCCAGGTGGACAGTAGTCTCTCCTTTGATAATCACATCACCACAGTAGTCAGGAAATCCTTCAATGTGGCACACCTCATCACAAAAGGGTTCTCATCCAGGAAAAAAGAGGTCATTGTCCCCCTCTACTCAGCACTCAATAGACCCATTATAGAGTACAACGCCCCTTTTAGAATGTACCTTATAAGCCACAAAAGTACCTCACAAAGAGGATTACTGGCTTCAAACAGATACCCTAAACTGACTGTCTCAAAAAACTCCAGTAGCATGATGCCTACTCTGAGAAGATCTCTGCCTAACATATAAAGCTATGTTAAACCCAGAGCTGTTGGACATGCTACACCTAAAGAAATCCCAATCTCTCTGAGCTACATGCTCTAGGGACCTAAACCTTGTCACCACAATAAACAGGACATGCTGGAGGGATAGATTCCTGTCCCAAAGACTTTCTATACTTTGTAACAAGTTACCCATCGCATCTATATCAGCATTTCGAAAATTGAATAGTTCGAATCACTAAATGTCGAACTGACATGATCGAACTATCCAATTTTCGAAAGCCGATTAAACAAAAAAAACAAAAAAAACAAAAAAAGAACTAACTGGTGTAGGCAGGGGGGCAAGCCCCCCTGCACCCCCCACACCCACTGCTACTTAAATATACCAACTCTGAGACTGCACTACATTGAGGTAAATGGAAATTTCCCCTTACGGAGATTTCTGTTCATCCATTCGACGTTCTGCACTTTCGGCATTCTCGATGCAGCAATATCAGATTCAATATTGTCAGCGTTCAAGATGCTGATAGGGACCCTACCCATCTATGTCAAGCAAAGTTCCTCATTAGCACTCTTCAAGAAAAATCTTGATGAGTGGATGGCAAATAGGAAATACACCCCGGGGATCACATCTGTGGCTCTGCTCGACAGAGGCACAGGAAATTAACTGTCTTGTGTGGCGTAAGCCAGGGAACCTTGTTGGCTAAGCTTACTTAGGCCCTTGGCCAATAGCCTAGTACCTACCTATGAACCTGCTGACCATCTGTTATCCCTCCATGATCAAGCAGACCATTCATTCTCCATAAACCTTTAGCTGATTGCAGAGGTTTGTCACTCATACAGCCGTCAGTTTTTTCTTTTTTTATTTAGATGCTAAACCTGCCTCATGATGTCTGGGGTAAATGCTCATATCACAGTGAATGTCTGCTTTGTTTGTTCCCTGAATGTGAGTGCTCCCACCCACATGTGAATAAGGGTTGCCATCACTAGCTTGGTAAACTGAGACCATATCTCCCGTTATGGTTGTTTCGTTTGCAAGCCTACATTTGCATGCGGTAACACAACTGAACAACCATTCCCTTCCCACAAGGTTTCTGAGCTAATGTTTGGCACACCCTTTTAACCTGCCATGCATGCTCTGCCCTGCCTTTCTCTTGCAGCACCTGAGACATTAATTAAACTTCGGCCATCTTGGTCAAAGTCACAGTCATCATTCATTCATTTGTGCCTCAGAGCTGGGATTTTACCATAATTGGCCTAATAAGAGTTCACCCTATGAGAAGTTTGAAATATGAGTTGAATTAAATGACTTGCAGGGACATTCTTCAAGTTTTAATTTAGTCTTCCTTTTGCAGTAGATGGTGGCATATTGGCCTGGTGGAAATGTGTAATGGGATATGTTGCTATATGTGCTTCTGTTGTGCTCCTTCTAGTTATGTAAAGCAAATAATCATAGGTGCCTGCTGTGTTTGCAAATTTTTAGTAGTGAAGTTAATTATGTTGTTTTACATTGAATTTATTTATGATTTAAGGAGGCTCATTTTTCATCTGACTTGTGTTAGTTTGTATTGAATTACTTTTATTTTCTTACTGGGGATTCCACCACGGTATGTTTGTATCAGAAGTTATGTATCTTAGAGTCATAGCCCCTAATCTGGTGATGTATTATAATGTGACCCTTGATGGGATTTGAAGAACTGAATTTATAAAGTAAGAATATTCGGTTTTTAGTAGTATGCAATCTGTGCAATGATTTATTGCCATTCCCTTGTAGGAAATAGGAACTTTAAGAGGAAATAATATCTGAAGCTGAAATGAGTATTTTTACATGCAATGTGTTGCTTCCCTGGATCTTGTTAAATATGGAATTGGGTCTAGGGTGAGGAGGTGTCAAGCAGTAGTCCTCAATATATTTTATCAATAAGGGAGTACCCTTAAGAAATGTATTTTCTTTGAAGGACATAATGTGGATTTTAGAACATTACATACTTTTTCACTGAAGAATAATGTTCTATCCTCTTTGAGACTGTCCAAGCTTAAAATGTTATGTTATTATAGACTCATTTTTTATGAGGAGGTTTAACTACAGCAACAAAAGGTTCACACTGTATCTAAAAGAAGTGACTATGAATATTAGCAATGATGAGCCGGACAGCAAGTTTGGAAGTGGCTGGCTAGACAAGAGTACTGCTTTCCATCAGGGTTATCCGAAGATAACAGTAATTGTTTGTAATTGTGGTAAGAATTTATTTTGAAGGTATTTTAATTTAAAAACACATTAATACACTCTCAACTCAAAACAGTAGATAACATTCTATATCAGTCTGATAAATACTGTACAGTCAAAAACCTAGTCAAATAGTGTAATCCACAAATGCTATTAAGATCCTCTTGTTAACACCAACTAATTACAGTAAGATTAAATAATCAACATAGTATTTCCTTATGCTCAGTTAATGTAGCAAAACAGTTGAATATCAAGTCAAACAGAAACAAACAACTAAAAAAACTACTTCCTGGAATTGTTTGTGGGCAAACAAACATTAACCTAACATTCTCTGGAACTTTATTTATGTATTTATTTATTTATTACCATTTGATAGCCGGGATTGTCCAACTGAGTTATGTAGCTTCTTTTCAGAGGGGCTGTGGGGGAGAAAAGCCCCACGTGTATTATATGAGAAACAGAAAAAAATGATGTCATCTGTGATATTTCTTAATACCTATCCAAGCTAATCACATAATTTCCATCTTGTTCTGTTAATTTCTATGTACGAAAGTAACCCTACGTAGATGGCTCAACCAGTGCCTGTGCTAGTACCACGAACTAGCACCCTATCCTCTCAGATCTTCAACGGAAGAGGAAAAAAAAACAAGAAAGAAAGAAAAGAGCTTCTGCAAAACTTGCAGGATATTTCCTGAAGTACTTGATCTATGTGCTCCCCCCGAACAAAAAAGAAAAGGCTGTACCTTCTGCTAGCATAACAAGCCAGTGGCTAGATGCACAACCCTCCTTCATTACATTATATATGTAACAAAAATCATTTATTTTAAACTGCAGCATACAATTTATACACTGCCAGCACAGAACGCTACTGCACTCATGTCAGGACTTCACCCTCGTGTGCCATGCAGCCAATGGCCATATTTTGCTGTGTAGGAAAGAGGCCACTGTTGGTCTCTTCTAGTATCAAGTATAAATCTTTTCAAGCCCACACTGGTGGCATAGAAGGATAAAGCGGTAACAGTGATCCAGGTCACCTGTTTAGATTAGCAGTTTGGGTTCTTGACAGTGCAGTTGTAGAGGATGGATGTGCCCATCTTTGGGGGGGGGTCCCAGACAGTCTTAACTACCAATTCCAGACACAGTCCCTGCAATAAGCCAGGGGCTGGTTCATATGGGTGAGGGCTGGTGCAAGGATGATGTAGGCATCACTAGCCATGCTGTTCAAGATAGCCCTTGATGGCTACTTGTGTGCGAGAACTTGACATAATCTGTTAGAAGGACACAGTTGGTCCCAAGGTCCTTATGTCACCACACAAGGGGAAAGATTAGGGCCATTCACCTGTAGCTCTCATTCTCAAGATGCCAGTGAAAGCACCACATTCTGTGAAACTTTCCTGGATGATAGCCCCTCTGGACACTTCTAACCCAATATAATTTGCAAGAAAGATTCACTAGACCCTTAGGAAATAAATGGTTTTATGTCCAATCTGGGAATGATTCAATTGGTGGCAGGCAGGGAAGAGAAAGCATCTGGGGAAAAAAGTATAAATCTCTTTGCCCAGCCATCTACCAGTTACATGTGGCCTCTTTCTTTGCTCCTACTTCTTTATCTCCCTCAAATATTCCCCCATTCTTTTACTAACTCTTTCCCTAACTAAGGGACTCAGCCATCTTGACATATTATATGTATTGTGTCTTCTCCAGTCCACGTCTTCAGCAGGGATCATTTTCTTTCCTCAGTCAGTGAACTGAACTCAAATTGTAGTGCCACTTATAGAGGAGACTCAGCTCAGTGTCTTATAAGGTTTCAAGGTGCCTTAAACTGCAAATGAGGTCAATGACTTAACTTGCACTGAACTGCTTCTGTTTCCTGTTATGTAGGCACTGGTATTTTTCACCCCTTGTTCACTCTCCCACCAGGAGATATCATGGCAAATTGTGGCTCTCCCTTTTTCTTCCTATCATACCTACTTCTGTTTTCGATTATTTAGGTTCACCCCCCTCTTTTTCCACTTTTCTTGTTCCCTCCTCCTGCATCTTTTTTATTATATGATATAGTTGGAGCTCTTTACATCCTGTATCTTTTCTACCAGGTTACTCTACCTTGCCATTCCTTATGTTTGTGTTCATTTGTTCTTGCCTGTGATTCAGTTGGCCTATCAAACTAGTGATCTGATGTTGTCCATTTTCATTCTCCCTCAACTGATAGGTTTGGATCCCTCAGCAGTTACTAAACCTCGTGGGAACCAAAAAGCTTTCGAGCCTCTCCCTTGCCCATAATGCACCAACCCTAAGTTACCTCAGATCTCGTTTGCTGCTTTTCGCAAAAGACTTGGTTGCCATAGCTTTTGAACCTCTTAGTTTATTTTTCTTCCTTTATTGTTCCATTACCCTTGTAAAGTTAATATAGCTATTTTTTTATTTTAGTTGAGTAATTTACTATACCATTGCTGTTTTTTGCTGTTCTCTTGCTACTGTTATAGTAACCTTACTTATCATTGTTGGTAATTGCTATTCCTCTCTTTTTATTCTTTTACTGCTAAAAAAAAACAAACAAAAAAAAACTTATCTATATAAAGCTCCCTTCTTTCTTCTCTATTTCTCTTAATCATTACTATGGCAGAGAAAGGGCCTTCAGGTTTCAAAAAATGTTCCAAATGTGGACCTAAAATGCCTATGTCAGACATTCATAGTCTCTGCGTCTACTGTTTGGGCCCTACACATCTTCAAGAAAAATGTTCTATTTGTAGTTGTTTTAATGCATGCGCTTTGCTGGAGAGAAAAAACAAGTTGATACTAAAAGGTTTGTTACCTTCTTTATTCAGAGAGGCTATTTCAGGGGCTCAACACACCAAGAATAAAATCTAAGGAGTTGAAATCTTCAACTCCATCCATTTTCTTGGCTCTGTCCTCTGAGCCTTCCAGGAAGAAATCAAAATTGAATCTGAGGAGACCTCATATCCCTTCCCTTTGGATCTGAAGAGAAAGAGATTGTTGGATCCAATACCCTCATATCCCACTAAGAAATGGTCAGATCCTATGACTCAGGATCTTATGCCTGTACCCAGGACCCAGTGCTCTCCATCGGTAGAGCCTGCTTCTTCTAGGCTGCCTTCTCCTTTCCTACAGAGGTGCCATACAAAATCTTCTTCACTGGCATCATCTCTATCGTCTAGAGGTTTAACTGAAGAAGATGTGGATCAGATGATGAGGAAATTTCTCTCAGTGCAGATCCAGATGGGTGTGTTACTGCCACCTACCAGCTCAGATGAGGCAGGCCATCCATCGTTCACTCCATCTCAGACTCCTAATCTGATTCCCTTGGTTGTTTCAGAGGCCCAGTATCTGGGTCTTCCAGGTTTGTCAGGCTCAGATCTGAGGATTACCTAATCATCAGATCTGAAATTGACTGAGTGCCTTGGCTCAGATTTTTTTGGATCTGGAGGACTCTCAGAGCTGAAGCCTGCATGTCAGATGTGAGGTGTTGGTTTCAGAGCCATCTCGGCCCCTTGGCGCTTCAGCACTGGATAGCTCAGCTCCAACGTCCTCCACGGAGATGCTGCTTTTGAGGTAGGAGGAGGTAACGGTTTGTAAACCTGCCTTCTCAGCTTCAGGATTTTTTTTCTCTCCAGAGCAGCCGGCCTTTGAGATTGTGAAGAGGGTTTTCCCTGCTTTGATAGGACTAATGGCTCCTACCCTCTTGGATTTCCAATCTATCCAGATGCCTCTGTGCCTAGAACCTCACCATTTGACACTACAGGGACAGACAGCCCACCTGCTACCTCCAGACTACCCAGCAGGGTATTACAGTCTCTTCTGACACCTCCCCAGAACACCCCACTGAGGAGGTCCCTAGGAAGAGGAAATGTAAGAGGAGACACTTGAACTCTCCACAAGAGTCAGTCACCAAGGATACAGACTTCAATGAAGGTGATGGGTCCCCATGATCACCCTGGAAGATGTTGCATTTGGAGACTTTCTCAAGATCCTGAAACAGAGAGGTGGTTGGACTTCCAGCACCCCTTCACCCAAGGAGTCAATATTTCTGAGGGTGTTCGGAGCTGGCCCATCTATCTCCTGGGTTACTCCACCTGCTGACAACCTAATTGATTTGTTTGCTTGGCAATGATACCAGGAGACCAGACAAAACTCTAACACCACCTCCAGGGAAGGAATTTTGGGCTAAAGGGGTGCCTATGAATGCCATGGTCATGACAGCAGGCACCAAAAAAGAACTTGCTAATCAGAGTTCCACTATTCATCCCTCTAACAGGGTGTCAGGGGTGATGGACAGGTTTGGAAAGTATGCCTGTGCTTCAGTGACTTTTTCTGCTACATTATTTGGCACATTTTACTAGGTCGCAAAGGGATTTGATAAATTTCAAATTCCATTTCAGGGTCCATTTCTGAAGAGGTCCAGTCATCTGTGGCTTCTCAGTTGACTACCTGGCAATCTATTTCAAATTCATCCATGAGGCTAATTTCACCTGCAGCTGAAGGCACCTGAAGAGCAGCAGGTTCAGGCATTTCCAGTAGGAGGCTTGCAGAGTCCTTCAAATCACTGTTCCTCAATGCTCCCTTTAATGGCACTTCTTTGTTCGGACCCACATTTATCCAAGTGTGAGAAGGATGGGAAGACCCTCTCTACAGTGGGCATATGGTTTTTGACTCCTCAAACATCTTTTTCAAGGAATCAATAAGGTGGGCAGAAGATGTGTTTCAGGAAGTCCCAGGGTCCTTTCCAGGACACACACGGAGAAAGTTCCTCAAGGGGCAGAGTCAAGGCCGCCCCTACAGCAGATGAGGATCCCAACATCAGAGGTTCAGAGATTTTTCTCTGACAGACCCATCAAGCTGTCCTGAAAGGAGGCCCAATTACCCACTTCTGGAGGCAATTGAGGGATGTCTGTCTCTGCACCAGAGAGCCTAGCTAGACATAACAAAATATATTGGGTGCAGATAATTATATTCCAAAGTTGTATAATACACCTTTTTCCTTCCACCTCCAAACCCAGGAAAAATCCAAGATGTTCCACCCAGTCAGAGGGAATAAGCAGCAATTCAATTTAAAAGCTGCAAGAAAATAGACCCATCCAAGAGGTCCCACCAGACCAGATAGAATCTGGAACTTACTCAAGATTCTTTTTAGTGCCAAATAAAACAGGAGTCAGGAGACCAATTCTTGGATCTCAGCATCTTGAACACGTCAGTTCGACACACAAAGTTTCGGATGGTCATGCTTCAGTCCATTCTCTCTTTTCTGGGCAAGGATGACTAGATGTGCTTAATAGACCTTCAGCATATATATCACATAAAAATGAGCAAACAATCCAGAAGGTATTTACGCTTCAGCCTGGGAGCAAGTGACTATCAGTTCAAGGCTATGCCCTTTGGCCTCACTATAGCCCCTAGGGTGTTTACCAAATGTATGGCAGTAGTAGCAGCTCTCTTGAGACTGCATGGATTCATAGGTTAGGTTCATAGGTTCATAAGTAGGTACTAGGCTATCTGCCCGAGGGCATTTTTAAGCCTAGCCAGAGTGTGTTGGCTTTCGCCGCCCCATTAATTAATTAACTGAGCCTCTGTCAAGTAGAGCCAATGAAGTGATCCCAGAGGTGTATTTTCTGTTACCCATCCATTCGTCAAGGCTTCTCTTGAAGAGTGTTAGTGAGGGGCTCTGCCTAATGTAGTTAGGAATTTTATTCCAATGCATGGGGAGTCTCTGTGACAGGAATCTATCCCTCCTGCATGTTCTATTTATTGTTGTGGTGATGTTTAGTTCACTAGAGCGCGTGGCTCGCAGTGACTTGGATTTCTTTAGGTGGAGCATGTCCATCAATTCTGAGTTGGACATGGCTTTGTAATCAGGCAGAGATCACCTCTGAGTAAGCGATATGCCACTGAGTACAGCTGGAGTTTTTTCAGTCGGGCTGCATAGGACATATGTTTGAGGCCAGTAATCCTCTTGGTGAGGTGCTTTGTGGTCTTTCCAGCTGTTGGAAGTGTCTTGTGAGGTACATCCCAAATGGGGCATTGCACTCTATTAAGGGTCTGATGAGTGACGAGTAGAGGGGCACTATAACCTCTTTATTTCTAGATGCGAACCCCTTAGTAATTAGGTGGGCCACATAGAAGGATTTCCTAACTACTTTGGCAATATGATTGTCAAAGGAGAGATTACTATCTACCTGGGTCCCCAGACCTCTTATTACCTCTTCTGTATTAAGGGGTCTGCCGCCTATGTGGTAATTCGTGGGTGTTTTGTTTTTCCCAGATGGGATGACTTTGCATTTTTTGGCATTTAGCTTGAGGCCATGACTTTGACACCAGGTGTCTGTCTCAGTAAGGCCTTTTTGAAGGATGTCCGTGTCAGCCGAAGAGTCAGTTATGGCTCCCAGTTTGCAGTCATCGGTGGACTTGGTTAGCCATAGTCCTCCTGTGTTTGCCTGTACTTCTGAGAAATATATGCTGAACAGTAGGGGTCCAAGAACCGAGCCTTGCGGGACACCACTTGTGACTTGTTTAGAGTCGGACCTGGAGCCCGCTATTCTTACCATGTGAGTTCTGTCTGTAAGCCAGTTGGCAACCCATCTTGTGACATAGAAGTTTATGTTCAGGCTGGTGAGTTTTTCTATAATACCCGAGTGAGGAATGGTGTTGAATGCCTTGGTGAGATCAAGGTAGGCTGTGTGAACCACCTTTCCCTCGTCTATGGCCTTGGTGACTGTCTCGAAGAAGTCAGCCAGGTTTAGTAGGCATGATCTGCCCTTAACAAAGCCGAACTGGGTCAGGTCAAGTGTTTGGAAGTTCCCAATGTCTTTGTTAATAAGTTCCATGATGATGCGCTCCATAACCTTGCAGACCAGGCTAGTCAGGTTTATAGGGCAATAGTTACCAGGGTCAGTTGTGGCCCCTCCTTTGTGGAGCGGAATAACCATTATTGTGCACCATTCTATTGGCACATACCTGTGGAGAGGCTGAGGTTGAACAGCGTGTTTAGGTGGGGGGTTAGTTCGTTCTGTAGTTCATGCAAGATGCAGCCTGAGACACCATCTGGCCCCATTGATGCTGTGTTTTTGGCTTTTGAAAGGGCTGTTTTCACCTGTGCTTCTGTGATTTCTGGGACACTACACTTTTTCGGTATTGTTGTGGGCCCTTTTGAAGGTGAGAGGGCGGTGAAGTTTGCACTGAATCTATCTGCCAAGATGTTGGCAATATCAGTAGGTTCAGTATATTTTGTGCTATTTTGCTCTAGCTCAGAGCATATCTGTGAGTTGCCCCTTAGATTCTTGACATAGCTAAAGAAGGCTTTGTGGTTATCATTTGAATCCTTGGCTATTTTTTTTCGAAGTTAGCCTTCGATGATTTTATGAGGGACCTTAGTTTCTTACAGATACTGATCAGGGATGTCTTTCCTTCTTGGGATTTGCTTTTTTTCTGAACTAGTTTCCTCTTTCTGTTGTATAACCTGTTTATGGCAGGGGTCCACTAGACTGGTTTCCTTCTCTTAGGGGAGTGAGTCTTGGTCTTGCTAGGGATAGCATGATCCATGCATCCTTGTAGGTGCTCATAGAGTACAATTATAAAGGATTCTGCATCTTGGGCAGTGTTATCCTTTAGCGTGGGGGCTGTGAAACATACTACCTCTGCCTTAAGTAAGGTGAAGTTTGCTTTAGAAAAGTTTTTCACTGTGGTTTCCTTGGTTGGGGGTGGTGGTGGGGTGTGGACATCCAGGGTTATTAGTTTATGGTCTAATCTAACCAGTGATGGGTTGACCTCCGGTACGGAACACCTGCCGCCCATTTTGGTGATGACCAGGTCCAATATGTTGTGGCCTCTGGTAGGGGAGTTTACCAGCTGATCCAGGGCATTTGAGTTTATAAATTCCAAGAAGCACTGAGCCTGGAAGTTTGTACTCAAGTAGTTTTCCCAGTTAATGGTAGGGTAATTGAAATCACCCAATATCAGGGTGTTTGGTAGGACCTTCATGTTTTCCAGTGTCTCCAGAAAGGCGGAGTGGTGGTCCTGGGTCATGAAGGGTGATCTGTAGCAGGCCACAATTTGCATTGCAGATTTGCCCGATGTTAGTTGCACATGGATGATCTCAGAGGTATCATGCTATGCCACTAACCTGGAGGTGTGAGTATCCTTGATGAATATGGATACACTCCCTCCTTTTGTGTTTCGGTCCCTGTTCTGTGGCCGAAATGTGTGGTATGAGTTGTAGCCCAGTAGTGCTGGAGTGCTCTCTGGAGCCTTGAACCAGGTTTCAGTTACTGCACAGATGTCAACGTTCTCCATACTTAGGAGTGCTTCAAGTGCATGCATTTTGAGATTTAAACACCTGGCATTGAGTAGCATAACCCTCATTTTTTTACTTGTGCTATTTACGATGGTGGGTTTGAATTTTGAGCCTTGCCTAAAAAAGGCACTATGGGGGCAGCAAGAGCCTTGGCCAGTATTAGAAAGCCAAGGGGTGACAAGTGCAAGCCATCTCTTGTGAAGCAACGCGGCTTATCGAGCATGTCATCCCAGGCTGACAAACATTGGATCCCCTTTGAATGACACCAGAAGCTTAGCCAATTGTCAAAATTGATCATTTTTTCTTTTTACTGAGGTATCATTCTTGGTGAGGGCAGGATACTAGTCAGGGTCAGGGTCATACCCACCTGGGCTACATGATCAGAGAGCTCTTCCATGTCTCTTTTCGTGTAGTCCAGGGAGGTACATTTCAGGTCATTCACACCAACATAAACAATGACAGAGTCATATTTCTACTTGTTCAGGAGTGACCTGAGTGCTTGTGTTATGTGGCAGATTCTGGCTCCCGATAGGCAGCTAACAGTAACCTTCTCCTTGTCCAGCCTAGTGAGTGGGGCATCAGTGTGCCTGACTGTTGAGTCGCCTATTACTAGTGTGTTAGGTATGTTATTTTGCCTTGAGGCTGTGATTGTACGGCACATTGATTTTGTGTTTTATATGTTGTCTGGTTTGTGATGGGAGGTGCAGGTTTTGTGGGTGTCTGCTTTGGAGCTCTTTGATGCTTTTGCAGGTGTTTATTTAGAGCCTCCAAGTATGATTTCGTGTATTTATGTTTATTTTTTGCCAGTGCTGGTTTAGTAGATCTATGTGAGGCTGCAGGTGTGGTGCAAGTGTTAACCTTCTCCTCATGACTGTCTGTTCCAGTCTTGGGTGGAGAGACCTTAGCCTCCAGTATAATTGCATCTCAGGCATATGCTAGTGTTTTGTGGTAGGAGGAGAGGGCTGTCTGTGTACATGAGGCAGTTGTAATATGGCCTCAGGATACCCAGATTCACAAGCTGGACTGGAGAGTACACCTGAAGTTGCCCTTTGGTCATGCCTGAATAGTAGGGTGAGCTGCTTAGTTGCTTGGTTGGTGAGGGGTGGATAAAGAGCCTTGCCCTGCTGGGCAGTCAAGTGTCGGGGTATATTAGTGCTTGCTATTAGGTCTGAGCAAGTGCTGAACTGTAGGATGCTTTTTGAGTGCTTAGGTTGAGAGAGAGACTAGTTTCAAGTGAAAAACTGAAGAGGAGACTTAGTGGAGTCGGGAATAATTTAACCCTAGCTAACCTGTGCTGCCCGGTGCACAAAACCGTGCAAACACGGTTTTTAAACTACTAATGTCTGGGCTGGAACCACTTCTCCAGGGACAGATGGCTACTCAATGTTCCCCTCTCTCACAGGTGAACTGAGAAACTTCCCTCTATCCAAGTAAGGTATAGGCAACTCAGAAACTTGTAACACAGCCCTGAATTCAGCACTAGCCTGAAAACTGGACTATACTAGCTTAAAAAGGCGGGAAACAAGATTTTTTTTTTTTTAAAGGATAAGGCAAAGACAGTAAAAAGTACACTTAAAACAGCTTTAAACAACTACAAGCGATCAGAAAAGACTATCACACTTTAGTGTGTAGCCTACAACAGTTAAACAATTTATTTAAACAAAAAACAACTTTTTAGAAGTGCAGGCAGTCAAATAAGTACAAAATGTGAAAAAAACAAGCTTTTAAATCACAATAAGTGCTGGAAAAATCAGCGTTTAGGCAGAAAACAGTTAAGTACAGCAAGAAAATACAGAAAACTGACAATCACGCCAAAGTCTCTCTTTTAAGCTAGAAGGCTTGTATCAGTTAAAGGCTTTCTAGTGCTTTCCAGTAGGTTAGATACAGGAAAGATGGGAAACAAGCACAGATGTGGTCTTTTAAACCAGAAAGTTGAAAGAGATGGACAACTTCCCGAATGATTAATAAACTACAATTCCTGGGCCAAGAACCACTCCTCCTGTGGTAGACAGGCTACCTAGTGCTTACCACTGCCACTGATAAGCTAGAAGGCTGCACTACAACACAAAGGCTTGGGGGGCTCAGAAGCTTACAAACAGTCCTGGATACAGCATATCTGTACCTGGACTAGACTAGTTATGGGAAAGGTGGGGATCAAGTGCAAACACGGGCTTTAAAACCAGAAAGTTGAGAGAGATGGAAAAAACTGTCCAAACGGCCAATAAACTACAATTTCTGGGCCAGAACCACTCCTCTTGTGGTAGAGAGACTACCTTGTGCTTACCACTCCCACTGATAAGCTAGAAGGCTTCCCTCCAACACAGAAAGGCTTGTGGGGCTCAGAAGCCTACCAACAGTCCTGGATACAGCACCTCTGTATCTGGACTAGGCTAGTAACAGAAAAGGTTCTATTTATTGGCGGTTCACAGACAATTAAATTTTTAATTTTTATTTATTTATTTTATTTTACATTTGTTGACCGGGCTAGTCCAGCTGGATAATTTCCATTTTCAGTGGAGGCCCGGGGAGAAAAGCTCCACAGATTAAAACAAGGTTATAGAGATTAAACAATTACAATAAATGTCTGAGACTCAGACAGTGAGCAACAATGCATACATATTAGTTTAGATAAAGTAATAAAAAACACATAGTACTATCTACGTATTGAGAAAGGCATTAATTGTTTACAGTACAATTATGTGAGAATAGGGTAATTACATATTTTAAAATGTATATACATACTTATAAAAGACAAAGTTTGTACTTTTTTTTTTTTTTTTTTTTTGAGAACAGTAGTAACAGTACAGTCGTATAGTCATTATGTCATTTGTCATTTAACCTATGTAGAACAAAAGAAATGAGGAAAATGGACCAATTGTCTGTTTCATTTGCAGAGGTGAAATTAGGAAAACCAGTTGCAAGTGACTTTAGCTAGATAGCTAACTGATTGTATTGCATTTATCTTTAACAAATTGGGTATTATCTTACCACAACCAGTAGTGTCTCTAGTCTCTGAGGGTAGAGCATGATATGGTTCAGCTGCACTCAAGAATATCCTTCCTTAGATTCCCCCCAGGATTATAGGTAGCTGGGGACTCTGTCCCTTCAGTTGAGGATAGAATGAAAATAGACAATATCAGATAAAGAAGTTATGTACTCACCATAATGTTCCATCTGTGTTGTCCATTTTCATTCTTCCTCAGCTTCCCACCCTCCAACCTCCATCCATTTTGTCTACAAACCTCTAGATGATTGACCTGTTGTAAGGGCATCACAGTCCTTTTGATTGAGTTCCTGACATAGTTTTTCTCTTTAGAACACATATACACCTTTGTGTAGCCTTTATTTACACACATTGATACATACTTCTAATAAAATCAGCAAACAAGAACTGAGGTAACTTAGGGTTGGTGCATTATGGGTAAAGGAGAGGCTTGAGAGCTTTATGGCTCCCATGAGCTTTAGTAATGGCTGAGTCAGATCCGATGATAGGATCTGAACCAATTGGTTGAGAAAGAATGAAAATGGACAACACAGATGGAACATTATGGTGAGTACATAACTTCTATTTATATTGCTCCCTGCAACTCGTATTTCTCTTGTAGAGCTCTTGAATTTCATACCATTACTTAGCCAACTACCACATCCCACATGAGGTAGTTGGCTAGGCTTAAAATGATCCACAAGGGCAGTTAGCCTAGTAATAATCTATGAACTTGTGAACCTATTATCTCATTTGCTATGAGATTTCATGAAATCCTCTTAACCCACAAGTTTTTCTGAGGTCCTCTTTAATGATATCATTAAGGAATTTCCCTTCTAGCCCCTCCTTCTGTACTGTCTCCATTCTTTTCACTCCAGCAGCTGAATCTATATCATTTCTTTAACTGCTTTCACTCTGAACTCCTGATTAATATAGTCTGTCAGGGTGTAGCCTTAAAATTTGGCTCATCTCACCATCATTTGTTTTTCAAGTCGTCAACCGATCATCCCAAATTAAAATATCCTGTTTTTAAGCAGGTGTTTAAACCTCTCATCTCCCTCAAGAGAGGAATATGTTTTAGTATGACCTCCCCCACCCCCAGCCTTTGGCTGATCATATTGCATCCTATATTAACTTTGCTTATAAGCATACCTGGCTTTCCTTTCCACTTTTCTGAAAGTTGCCTCAACTTGCTTTGGAAGTTGGTGTAGTTAGTTTTCCTTCTTAGTCTTCTTTGTCATCACCAATGACTTTAGTCCCAGATACTTTGCCCTGCATATGTTTGAGATGCTGTTAATTTCTCTGTTCCTTTCACCTTATACCCCAGTGATATTGACACCATTTTGCCAACGTCACCGTCTAATCCTGATTCTTTTCCTAAAGTCCTCAAATATCTGCAGTACCTCTGGGACTGTTGTAATCAGATTTCTGCCATTAATGTACAGACATCCATATAAAAAGTACTCCCATATCCTCAGAGCTAATACCTCTAACCCTAATATAAAAAATCTTTCCTATTACCCTTTCTACCTTCAGCTCTGACAGTAGCCCCTCTTTTACTATGATCTCCGTTGTTTTATGTGGTGTATTGCTTCAATCATTTTAGTCCAGTTTCTGCCTCCCATAACCTCTTGGATGCAGCCCATTTAGTAATCACATTGGATTGTTTTATGTCAAAAAGGAACAATTCTACTTGTTGAAAGTTCTGCCTTTGTACTCAGTCTATTAATGTCTGAAGGAGCCATCAATTGCTTTCTTTCAATGAAACCTGTTTATCTAGCTTCCACCATCTTCATAGATTCATAGGTGTTACTAGGCTAATGACCACAAGGGCTTTTCTAAGCTTAGCCATGCATCCAAAATCTCTGACAAGTTCTGGTACCCTTGATAAGTGCAAGCAGGGGCTTGGGAGATGAAACATTTACAAACAGGAGTCTGA
Source organism: Protopterus annectens (assembly GCF_019279795.1). Classification (NCBI taxonomy): domain Eukaryota; kingdom Metazoa; phylum Chordata; order Ceratodontiformes; family Protopteridae; genus Protopterus; species Protopterus annectens. The sequence continues at coordinate 1,911,048,882 of NC_056737.1, forward strand.
CAGGGGAATCATTAAGAGGCTGTGTACATTAGAGACATAGGTGCCAAACCAGGGATGAATTTCCTGTTCCCATTCAGTTGTCCAAGCTACAGTTTAATTGGGTTTGGGAGGAACTCTGCTTTACATGGATGGGGAGCCTGTTCCTGAGAAGAGGTAGTCTCTGGGATACATACTTGTCTCTCCATAAGGTCCTATTTACATCACAGGCAAGGTTTAAGTCTTTAGAATGGGTAATTCTGTTGCTGTTCGTGTTGCGGATATGTAGGAGATCTATCATGATGGGTCTGAAAGTGCCTTGTATACCCAGCATAGATCTCCCCTCAACAGCCTGCAGGAGACAGAACATAGGGATAGAGCCTTGAGGCGGTGTGCAGAGGACATGTTACTTACGCCCTGTATTCTTTTAGTGAGGAACCTCTGTGAACATTCGACTTGTTGAATATGCCTGATTAGGTACATATCAAAGGGGGCATTGTACTCAATGATAGGTTGGATGAATGCTGAATACAGTGAAACAATGACTTCCTTGGACCTAGATGCCATATCTTTGTTTTTAAGTTGCACAATATAGAATGGTTTCCTCACTAATGACATGTGATGGTCAAAGGCTAGATTACTGTCTGTGTGTGTCCCCAAGTCCCTGACTACTGAGTCAACTCTTAAGGGTGTGTTGTTAATATGATAGTTACCAGGGGTGGATGACTTCTCAAAGTATACTATTATGCATTTCTTGGCATTTGGTTTTAGTCCATGGCTCTGACACCAGATATTTGCTGTGTCTGCCCTTCCTGGAGAAGATTTGTGTCAGTGGGGATTCTATGACTGCTCCTAATTTTCAGTCATTTGCAAATTTAATCAGCCAGAGGCCATTGACATTGGCCTTAACTTCAGAGAAGTGAATGCCAGAAAGGATCTGTTCCAGAACTGATTCTTGAGGGATTCCACTTGTGACTGGCCTCTTTGCAGAGGTGGACTCCCCAGTTCTAACTTCCTGGGTCCTGTCTGTGAGCCAGCTGGCTGCCAGCCCACCAGGTGACATAAAGGTTTATATCAAACCTCTTGAGTTTGTCAACAATGCCCGATGTGGTATTGTGGTAAGTGCCTTGGCCAGGTCAAGGTAGGCTGTGTGAACCATTTTTTCCTTATCCATTGCTTTGGTGAGCTTGTCAAAGAAGTCTGCCAGGTTGAGTAGGCATGACCTCCCCTTGACAAAACCAGATTGGGTTTGATCCAGTCTCTCAAGGTTTCCTATGCCATTATTGATCATTTTCATGGCTTTGCATATGAGACTAATGAGACTTCTGGGTCTGTAGTTTCCAGGGTCTGTAGATGACCCAATGTTGTGCAGAGAAATTACTGTTGCTTTTGTCGATTCGTGAGGCATTACGCCTGTTTGGAGTCTATAGTTAAATAGCTATTCCAGAGAGTGTGTTGGGTCATGTTTCATGCTATTTAAAAGGCATCCTGGAATATTGTCTGGGACCATTGAAGCATTGTTTTCAGCCTTGGAGAGAGCATTAAGGACCTGTTCACTAGTGATATCAAGGGAGTTACATTTGATGCAGTGGTGGTGGTGGTGGCAGCCAGTAAAAAAGAGCTAGCTGAACAAAGCTCTTCTCTCCACTCATTGGAAAGTCTAGGGTACTAGACAGATTCAGAAAGTGAGCTTTTGTCTCAGTGACCTTCATTTTGAGATCCCTTAACTATCTGAAACACTTTACAAGGCTATAGAGAGATTTGACCAAAGAACTGTCAAGAACTGTCAAATTCTCTGTCTGAGTTCATGTCTGCAGAGGATTTCAAAAGATCATCTTCTCAGCTGGCCACTCTTTTGTCAATTTCCAACACATCTATGAGGTTGATCTCTCATGCAGCTGAAGGCACCTCATGGGCGGCCAGTTCAGACATTGCCATAAGGAGAAATGCCTGGATGTGGCTATGCGACTTTGTGGAGCCTTTCAAGATGTCTTTCATCAATGCTCCCTTTGATGGAATATCTTGGTTTGGTACATCTGTGAAAGAAATGCTTACCTGCAAAGAACAAGAAGGAAAGACCCTGTCTGCTGTGGGAATCACGTTTTTTACTCCACAGTGAACTTTCTCTAGAAACTGGAGAGGTGGTAATAAAATGTGGTTTCACAAATCTCAGGAAACTTTCCAAGATCTGCATGGAGACAACTCCTTCAGAGGCAGAGGAGGCAGTTCTAATGGTAGATGCCACTCTTGCGGTAGAAGAGGCCTGCAAAATCAGGGTTTCCATGATTCTTTTCTGGATAGAACCTTTCAGTGCTCCTGAAGTGCTGCCCGACTGCCCACCTCTGGAGACAGTCGGGGGACAATTGTCCTTGCACCCAGACACCTGGGCTTTAATAACAAAAGATACCTGGATGCTAAAAATAATATCCAGAGGTTACTGTATATCATTTTCCCACCTGCCAATCTACAAAAGAAAGAAGCTTCCTGACATTCCACCCAGTCAGAGTAAAGTAGCTGCACAAGAAATTCAAAAGCTGATAGATAAAAGAGTCTTCCAGGAGGTCTCACAGACCAAACAGGATGCAGAATTTACTCATGTTTCTATTTAGTGCCCAAAAAGACAGGAGACCCGAGAACAAAACTAAACAGTATGTGAAACAGTCAAAGTTCTGAATATCACGGTCCATTCCATTCTACCATTTCTTCACAAGGACGAGTGGATGTGCTCCATAGATCTTCAGGATGCATACTATCACATCAAAATAAACAGGGGCTTCCGAAGACAGTTATGCTTTTTGGCTGGGAGCCAGTCATTAGTAATTCAGCACCCTGGCCTTTGGAGTCACCACAGCCCCCAGGGTGTTCACCAAATGTATGGCAGTAGTGGCAGCAAATTGAAACTATGAGGATTCCAAGTGTTTCCATAACTAAATGACTGGCTCCTCACCACCCCCACTATTCATCTCCTACAACAATCCTTGGGCTATTTGCTCCAGATTTGTCACTGACTAGTGATAATAGTCAATTATGCCTAATAAAATCTGACACTGGTACAGAGGCTACAGTTTATTGGTGCACATCTGAACATGACAACACAAATTTCCTCTTTACCTACTTATCACATAGACACACTCAGATCTCAGGTTCATTAGACTCTATCCCATCCATCTCCTGCAGCCAGATTAATTCTTCAAGCTGTAGGGTCTATGGTAGCAGCAATAGTCCTACTTCCTGTAGCGTGTTACTATATGCGTGTTCTTCAATGGACTGTAGCTGTTCAATGGTCTAGTCTTCCATGACCTTTTGTTTTACTGCCCCCAGTGACCACAGTGACTACAGACACCCCCCCAATTGGGGTGGGGGGCATTACTTGACAAGGACGGTCCAAAGCACATGGTCTCCCCAAGAGACCATTTTGCATATCAGCATCCTGGAGATGAGAGCAGTCCTTTTAGTGTTGCGGATATTTCAAGATGCTCTTCCTGTAGGGACTGTTATGATTCAGACTGACAATATGCCTGTAGTCTGGTACATCAACAAACAAGGGAGAACCTGGTCTTACCCTCTCTTCCAGGAGGATATGAGAGTGTGGCAATGGGCAATCTCCACCAACTGCTTTCTAGATGCAGTGCACATTCCAGTGTGTTAGGGGATAAACTCAGCAGGTCTGTTCTGATGCCTTACTAGTGGTTTCTGAAACAGTCAGTGGCAGAGAAAATTTTCCATCACTGGGGGCATCCTTGCTGCGACCTCTTTAAGTCTCCCAACCACAACAAGTGCAGCAGGTATTTTGCCCTGATCCTCCCCTCAGGGGGAGTCACAGAGAGATGCTGTAGTTCGCATTTGGCCATCTGGTCTCCTTTATGCCTATACTGCACTTCCTTTGATCCCCACATTTCTACAGAAATCAATTTGGTCGAAGAGCTCAGTCATCCTCACTGCTCTACTCTGTCATCGCCAGGTCTGGTTTCCCTTCCTTTGGTTCCATATTTGTTATCCTCCCTGGATACTGGACCCATCTCCAGATCTTCTTTCACATCCCTCAAAGATTAGTCATTCCAATGTCCAAGCCCTCAAACTAACCACATTATTTCTCCAGTTCCAGTAATAGCCAGACAGCCCAGGCTTTCTTGTCAGGTTTGTTTGTGTCTTTCGGCTTTTCCCGGTTAGGGGTCGACACAGCGGAACTCCAGTCCTGCTATTTTATTATCCTCACAAAAAGACTCCACAAAAAGGTGTGCAAGAGCAAATGGAAAAGATTTTCCCTTTAGGCAATAAAAAACAATTATGACCCCTTTTCTGCCCCTGTCTCTGCTGTTATTGATTTTCTGGCTGCTGTTTTAAAAGAAGGAGCTAGTTTTTCTATGATCATTTGGCAGCCATATCAAATTCTCATACAGGAGATAAAAATTATTGTTTGCCTTCTTCCAAGTTATGTAAAGCTTCCTTGAAAGACACTTTTTTCCTTAGACCCCCATTAAAAGATCCTTTGCCTCCCTGGGATTTGACTGTAATATCCTCAGCAAAAAATGATTTAAAATTCCTGTTATGGAAAACAGCCTTCCTAGTAGCTAAAAAAAAAACAAAAACTGAAAACCACACTCTTTCATCAAAAACTCCATACATGATTTTATTTATGTATTTATTTTATTTTATTTTTACATTTGTTAACTGGGTTAGTCTGTCTGGGTTCTTAGAAGCCCTTTTTCAGCAGAGACCCAAGGAGAAAAGCTCCCCAAAAAAGTTTAAGCAAACAAATAGTAAGAACAAAGATAAACACAGATCACATTTTAAGTATGCATACTTCTGAAGTAATTACATAACATGCAATAAAGGAATATATAGAATGGATAGAAATACAATACAATACATATATGGAAATTTTTTAGTTAGAGGAGGGTGTGGTGGGCACAGCCCCCCACATTGGAGGGTGTGGGAGGCAAAGCCCCCCACTATGTTTGGGTGTGTTTGTTTATTTTGTTTCCGGACGGCCACTCGAATTCTTTCCCAAGGAAAGAATTTGATTATGTGCCCATTCGCTATTGTAAGCTTTCGACAGTTAGGTGTCGGTGTTTTTAGATTCGACAACCTAAGCTGCCGATGTTATGATATAGATGCAAAAATCTGGCTGCGCCTGAAAAGAAAAAAAAATCAACAAAAGCATGTCTTAACCTACGTTTTGTGAACCTTTTATTGCCTTAAGATGGCAAACAGAGCACTTTCCTTTTCCCCCATCATTCTGTGGTGTGAGCCTGCAGCCCTTTGTGGTGCGGGGGTTAGACACATCCTCCAGGGCTGTTCCAGTACCTGGTTCAGGCACAGGAGAACCAAACCCTTTAGGTACAGGAGAAGTCTGGGGCAAAAGACCCCTTGAGACTTAATACTCTGTCCCCAGATATTTTATCATCTGCTGTAGTGGACAGTAAATGAAACAGAAACTTCACTACACTGCAATCAGGTTATTACCATGTATAGGGCTGATGTGTTTTCTTTAGCTAAGAGTGGTTTACAGTCAACTAATATCAGAGACTATGCTCCTGTTCAGAATGACCATGGGGGTACCTTCTCTAGCGAACTGTTTATGGCTGCAGATTTTGATGGGGACTTGATAGTGAACACTCTGTGTCCATCCAGTCTAGTTCTTTGGAAGGTGAACAGGTTCAATAACCCAAGCAGTTATTCACCTTTCCACAGATGACCTAGGTTTAGAGATGTATTTGACTGGAAGTAATCTAGAGCTGAGCCAGAGACTGGTAAAAGTTTATGATCTTATTGAGGATGAGATTCAAAATTGTTTGGCTTTTACTCTTCTATTACCGGCCTTAGACGATGATTGTAAAATTACAGGTGTAACCTCTTTGGCTAGTGAAGCAGTTCCTAAAAAGGCTATGAGAAATTTTATTTTGCAATGTGCAAGATAATTTTTTGTTTATTTTGCAAAGTTTAGATGGCTTTGCTGCTTCTCTGCCTGCTAAACAGAAGTGTTATACGAATAAAATTGTTTGTAGTGTGCCTTATGTCTTGGAAGGTGCTGACACTATTTCTTGAAATGCAGCTGCTTCTGTTGCATTGAGAAAATATACTTGGTTACATAACCAGATTTTTTTTGAGGATTTAAAAATATGAGAATCTGATGTTGTCCTTCTCATTCTTTCTCACGAATGGGTCTAGGATCCAATCTTCTGATCCAACTTTGCTGCATATATAAGCCTTCGGATTCAAATCTCAAGATCCTCCCAAAACCCATAATGCTCTACGCCATCCCTTACTCTTCAGATCTCATTTGTTGCCATTGTGACAAGACGCAACTGGATCTCGAGCAGTGAGAGTGTTTTTTTTTTCTTGGTATCTTATTGTTAAACTTTATATAGTTTTTAATATTTAAATATCATAGTTGCTGTTTCTTCCCCTGATTCTGAAGAAACAAGCAGGCTGAAGAGGTCAGTCATCCTCATTGTCCCCTTTTATCTTGTACAGGTATGGTTCCCCTTCCTCTGATCTCACTTGAAATATCTTCCATGAATACTGGAGCCCACTCAGGATCTCCTGTCTCACACATCAGGAATTCAACATCCCATTCTCCATGCCCTTGAGCGGACCGCATGGTTTCTGCTCTTCCAGTGACAGTAAGATAGTCCAGACTAGCTTCCCCAGTTTTTGACATTATCTTGGCCTCCCAAAAGGCCTCCACCAAGAAAGTCTACAGAAGCAAATGGAAAAGATTCTCTATATGGGCTTCAAAGCAAAGTATTGACCCATTATCAGCACATACTTCAGTGGTTCTTCTTTTTGTCACTACTCTTTTTAAGGAAGGGGTTAGTTTTTCTACTGTTAAACTTGCTAAACTTCAGTTGGCAGCCATATCCAGCTTCCATGCTGGAAACAAATCATTCTCTTTGGCATCTTCCAGACTGTGTAAAGCTTTCATGAAGGGATTTTTCCTTCTTAGACCCCCGATATGGCTACTTCATCTGCCTTTTCCTCAAGAACTTCCATTGACGACATCTGAGCTGCATCCACTTGGTCAAAGACTCATACCTTTGTTACACATTGCAAGTTAGATATTGTTTCCAGAAGCAGAGCTGTATTTGGTTCGACAGTGCTCTGGCATGACCTACCTTGAGAGCCTCCAGACAGTTACATACTGGAGACTCTGACCCATTCATGAGGAATACTCAAAAGGCCAACATTAGATTTAGAAGTTCTGTACTTACCATAACTTGGCATCTGTGTTGTCCATTTTCATTCTTCCTCACTTCCCTCCTAGCCATCCTCTGGCCCTGTCACTCCTAGAAAGACCTTTGGATGACATAGGAATGCTCATGTTCCTGGTTTGAGCCTCAGTCTTTTTCTTGTGCCTGCTCTGTCTCTATAACACAGTGGGCAGTAAGGCAGCAAACTTGATCTGAGGAGTTAGGGATGGCATAGAGCATTATGATAAGAGGGTGGAGCTTGACATTTGGATCTGAAGTCTTGTATATGTGGATGAGTTGGATCCGAGGATCAGATCCTAGACCCATTCATGAGGAAGAATGAAAATGGACGACACAGATGCCAAATTATGGCAAGCCCATAACTTCTAATTTTGAATGCTCCTTTAAGCTCTGAATTTGTGTTTTGACCTGTTGCTACCGAGATTCTCAAGCAATGGGATGATAGAGGTAAACTGATGCATGGGTTATCTAGAGTGTTTTATACACCCAGGTTGTCCCCTTACAAGGTGTCAGACTTCAAAGAACAAACAAAATTCCCAGCCTAACAAGAGTCAGGGTTCCAAAAGTAATGGCAGAAGGATGATGCTTCCAAACCAAATAAAAAGGGTTCCTTCTTTAAAAAGGAAAAAAAATCTCCTGCTAAAGAATGACTATGCCAAGACTCGGGCATCCCATCACTTCCTCCTGTCCCTTCTCCCTTTTTCCCTTCCATCAGGCTTTCTCTCAGCTCAGCAGCCTGGCCATAAATAGTTTCAGAATTATTTAGAGAGGATACTCTTGGCAGTGAACAGGAAGTCCTCCTCCCCCACACCCAGCAGTGTAGACACATCTGTTCTCTTTGGTACTCCTATACATGTTGCACTCAGAGCTTACAGAACCAGTTCTAGCACTAGAAAATGGAAAAGGATTTTACTCCACATGTTTTTGGTACCCATGGAGACCAGTGCTGGATTTGTCATACCTAAGTATCTTTCTGAAAGTACCCATATTCAAAATGCCCACCCTGAAGATGGTCCGACTCCTTCTTCTGGAGCACTGTTTCATGGTTTCTTAAGATCTGAAAGCTGCTTAACATCACATTTATATTGCTCCCGCCTTCAGGAAATATCTAAAATTTTCTGTGCCTGGCTCACATTATCAGTTTTCTGCATTATCCTTTGGGCTATCTACTGCTCCTCAAGTGGTCATATAGTGCCTGTCTCCAGTGGTTGCTTACTGCGTGATGGAGGGCACCCACATTTTCCCTTATTTAGATGACTTGCTGATTTGTGCAGAAACTGTTTCCAGGTGTTTAGAATCATTAGACAAGATCTCTACTATCACTTGGGCTTCAAGATGAACCTGCAAAACTCCTGCCTTACACCCTTTCAAAAAATTGTCTTCCTAGGGTGTATGATAAATAAAGAAAAAAGATTGGCCTTTCTATCCCAAGACAAAATCTTGCCTTATCAGAACATTTTAAGGGATTTCTCTCTTTCTTCAAGAAGGTGCCTCCTCAAGAGAGTTTTTCAAAATTCAAGGCTTCATTGCATCAATGATCCTCATGATACCACTGGCCAGACTCCATCTGAAAGATTCAGTGGTACTTAAAAAAATTTTGGTCTTAGCACCTGTGTCCCTTAAGAGTTCCAAGTACCAGTGCTGGAATCTGTAAAAAGAGTGTTACAGTGATGGGAAGATCAGGTATTTTTGAATCCAGACCTACCCTTCTGTCTCCAGAACCCAGTTCAATCAGTGCAGAATGACTCAGCAAATTTTGCATGGGGAAAAGTGTCAAGGTGAGTTCAAGTGCAAAGTGAATGGGGTTCTTTGGACATTACAAAAAGCACATAAATGTCAAAGAAATGTTAGCAGCGATTCAGTCTTTTAAAGTTCTTCACAATGTATGGTCTCCAGGTCCCCTTTTAGTAGTCACAGAGAACAACACAGTCATGTGGTACGTGAACAGACAAAAGGACACAAGGTCATAGCCTCTTTGTCTGTTGGCAGTGATGGCTTAGGAGCTAGCCTTACAACATTTTCCGATGCTTCTGGCCTCATACATCCAGTCAAAGTAAAACCTAGTAGCATACAGACTAAGCAGATCCTGGGCAGACCCTCAAGAGTGGAAGCTCAGGACAGAAATATTGCAGGATTTGGTGCAGATGTGGGGAACAACACCTCATTTCAGAACAAACAGTTGGAAAAATTCTGTTCAAGTCATCCTTGTAGCCATATGTGAAGGACAGATGCATTCTCATTCCCTTGGACGTGAATGTTCCTTTATACATTTCCACCCTTTCCACTGATACACAAGGTACTTCTAAAGATTCTGTAAGCATTATCAAAGATCATTGTGATGACTCTCTTTTGGGCCAGGCAAAGCTGGTTCTCTCTTTTAATGGCATTAGCCAAGGGCAATTACCACAATCTTCCTAACACTCTGAATCTGCTCACACAGTGTCATGGGTGACTGGTGCACCCCAATTTAAAGCAATATCAGCTGACATCCTGGATAATTCTATCTTGTTATCTTTTAGACACTTATTCCAGGAGGATATTCAGCAGGTATTTAAGGAGGCAAGAAAACCAGTAAGTGAAAAATCTTAGGAAAGAAGAGGTTTTCTGCCTAAATGATAACAGAGGGCCCTGTACGGTGTCTACTTCTCTTGTTTTAAAACATTTGTGGGGGCTATTCAATGATTGTTTATCTTATGCATTTGCCAAGGCACATCTGGAGGCCATTTCAACTGGTCTGCCGATATATTTCCCTCTTTCATCTCTTTTTGTGGTCAAACAGTTTATGGAAGGAGTGTTGCACTTGAGACCCTGTGGAATGTAAATTCCTCCTCAAGATCTCAATTATGTTCTTAAAAATTTACCTTATTTTCTGTTGAACCAGCCTTTCAGGCTGATTTAAAGTTCATCACTTGGAAATTGTTTTGCTTATTGTTCTGATATCTATAAGGTGAGTGTCTGAGCTGCAAGCACTTATGTTGGGCTAACTTTATCTCATTTCTACAGTAACAGGATTGTTTTAATACTAATCCAGCTCCATGCCAAAAGTTGTTTGTGAATTAATTTACCCTGAGTCAAGCCATCAATTTCCAGGTTTTCTTCCAGAACCTAAAACAAGGGAGAGAAGATACTGCACATCTTGGATGGACAGAGGCAGCTCATGTACTGTCTTGATAGAACTAAGCCCTTCAGGAAATTTTAAAAGCTGTTTATTTCTTTTTTGCAGCTCAGAATGATCACCCTGGCTCTAAGCAAATGATTGCTTATTGGGGTTGTCCTCTGCTATTGTTTTTTGTTACTCCCGCTATAATATATCTATTCCAGTCAAGGTTAAGGCACATTCCACCAGAGCTTTATCCTGTCTGGTGGCATATTGGAAAGGAATGGACTCTAGAAGCATTCTGAAGGCAGTGACCTGGTCCTCTGTTCATACCTTTACAAAGTACTGCAAACTGGATTATTTCTCAAGTTCCAAAGCAGGCTTTGTGAGGACCATTCCCAGGGGCTCCTGGATCCTTATCCTTCCTGCTTCCAGGTAGGGTAATCTTTGGGAATCTACCCATATGCCACTGACATAGTGTGACTGATGAATGTATAACAGTTGCCCAAGTCCTATTAACCTGTGACCATAGATGTTCACATTTCATTCTGCCTCAGTGGCAGCATCTATCCACCACTCCCTTATTTTAAATATAGTTTGATGGTATCCAACCTTGCTGTGTTGCTGATTGTTTTGGTTATTTGTGTTGTTGCTTCTGGGTGTGAATTAGTTGTTTTTTGGCAATTCTAACTTCTGGTCCTCCTTGGTTCTTCCAGCTTAGCACTAAAAGCCTGCACAACTGACTTCCTGTGATAGGGGTTAGACATCCCCTGGTGGGAGGGGTTTAGCTGACCCTCTATCACAGGGAGTCAGAAGAGGGAATTTTGAGCTCTGGAAAACTGCTAGTGTGGGTTTGTCCATGCCCAGTGTGAAATGTTAACACCTGTTGTTACCGTAAGTAGGATTTAACTCAACAGTACTTTTCTTTTTTGCACCCTGTACTGAAATTAATTGTATATTGACAACAACACTAAACTATAAGGCACAAAGGAACAAACTGATATTCATTTCGTTAAGACGAGATGTTAGTTCTTGTAAAACCTTATCTTGACGTTCCGGTAATGAATGTAAAGAAAATTCCATTAATGGTTCCTCACTTGCATCTGCCATCAGCAAATCAGATAATACTGACTAAAACAATAAAAAATGTCCAACAGCTGTGGAAATAGTATTCAGAAAAAGCAAACAAACAATAAACTATAAGGTGCAAAGGAACAAACTGATATTAATTTTGTTAAGACAAGATGTTAGTTCTTTTAAAACCTTATCTTGACTTTCCGATAATGAATGTAAAGACAATTACATTAATGGTTATTCACTTGCACCTGCCATCAGCAAATCAGATAATACTGATTAAAACAATAAAAAATGTCCAACAGATGTGGAAATAGTATTCGGAAAAAAAACCCAATAAACTATAAGGTGCAAAGGAACAAACTGATATTCATTTTGTTAAGACAAGATGTTAGTTCTTGTAAAACCTTATCTTGACTTTCCGATAATGAATGTAAAGACAATTCCATTAATGGTTCCTCACTTGCACCTGCCATCAGCAAATCAGATAATACAGATTAAAACAAAAAAGGCCAACAGCTGTGGAAATAGTATTTTTAGTCAGTATTATCTGGTTTGTAGATTTTCCATAATGAATTGTATAACCTGTTAATGAATAGGTATATTGATTATGAGTTATATGATATTTTCTGTGTTCACAAACCTACATTGCCTATTATTCATGGTCTCCTGAAGATCCACAAGGACCCCTGTAGGCCACCATTACAAATTTTATGGTTTTACCAGTTGACATCAAGCTCTGTGAATATGATCTTTTTTTCCTCAAATGAGACTGTTGTATCTAGAAGGTAATGCAATATGACTAAAGAGGACTGGTGTGCTTTTAATGAGTAGAGATCAAATGAACTGTTACAGATACGCCCCGCTAATAAATTTTTTATTATCATTTTGGATAAAGAGTATTATGCTAATGTTATGTTAGAAATGTTATCTGTTGATTCTGTATATATGTTGATATCTCACTCAATGGTTGAGAGGATATCACACCATGTCCAAGATGAATCGTTTGACCTGTTAATGAATAGGTATATTGATTATGAGTTATATGATTTTTTTCTGTGTTCATAAACCTACATTCCCCATTATTCCTGGTCACCTGAAGATCCACAAGGACCCCTATAGGCCATCACTACAACCTATCGTGTCCGGTAGAGGGTGGCTGACAGAGCCTCTTTTGGTGTTTGTCGAGAGTAAGTTGAGACCTGTTGTTGATAAGGTTCCCTCCGTACTGAGGGACGTGCAATATTTCCTTGAGACTTTACCTGACTCTCTAGAGTCTGTTGACATCTTCAAGTGCTTTTTAGTTACTTATGCTGTGTGCACATTATTTACAGTCATACCTAGTGTTGAAGAGGTAGAGTCCATTAGAATGCTTCTGTCTAAAGGTGCACGCTTTTTGAATGATATGGTGTTCTTGATTTGTTTTCTATTGAGTCTTGTTGTCGAGAATAATATTTGTATTTTTGGTGAACAGGTTTATTTACAGAAGACTGGTGTAGCTATGGCCACAGCATGTGCCAACAGCTATGCCAGTCTTGTAATGGCACACTGGGAGGAGGAATTTGTATTTGGGACACATACATTTGTTCCTTATCTTAGGTATTACAAGCGTTTTGTTGATGACGTTTTTCTGTTATGGGATGATCCATTGAACATCTTGGAAGATTTTATTATGTATTTGCATGACACTACATCCTTTCTTAGGTTTACTAAACATGTCTCTTTTCATGAGATAGATTTTTTGGATGTTCAGCTTATTGAATGTGGTGATGATACTCTCAAAACTAGACTATATAGAAAGACGTGCTGGAGGAACATTTTGCTACACCGTACCACCATGCACCCTGGATTTATTTATCGGAATGTTGTGAAAGGGCAAGCCTGTAGGGTTTCTAGATTGCACATGGAGGATAGATTTTTTTTCTGTTGCTCTAGGAGACTTACATACTGATTTTCTTGCTAGGGGCTATAAAGAAGTTGAGTGGATAGGTGCCAATAATGACATAAATAATGCTTGGAGTGATCGAGCGAGACCCTACTTTTCGAAGAACACTTACACCAAATCCAATCAGATATGTAATAGACATGAGGGTCGGGTTACTTGAACTTATATGAATGATATTGACATGGTTTGTGGCATTATACGTAAGAATTGGCCTGTGTTGATGGATGATGATGCCATCAGGGATATAGTAGGTTCTTGTCCTACTTTTTGTTTTAAAAATAACCGTTCTCTTAAGAGCAATAAATCCAACAAGAAAAAAGCCAAAACCACGAAGTAAAAAAGCTCAGCAACACAGGACCCAGAAGCAATATCAAAAACAAGGCGACTGACTGCTTTGAAATACGAACACTGTTTGACCTTATTTAAAACTTATTATAACAGTAAAAAACAATTTAACCATCAAGCGCTTTCGCTCGGATAAATCCGAACTTTATCAAGGAAAAAATGAGTCTGTGATTTAAATCATTAAATACATTTCTCAATTAAGTCACATGACTCTTAAGACAATTATCTCATTAATAAACTGATAAAAGAAAAAGTGTAAACATCAGTTAGTTTTTACAAAATATGTAACCCTTGCACTGGTTCTCTTAAGGGGTTGTTATGTTATGACCATGGGAGTGTTCATAAATGACCTGTGTCTTCCAGGTTAGGCACTTATATCTGTAGGGCTTGTAAAGCCTGCAGGTTTATTTTGGATATTGAGATGTATCAGCATCCTATTAATGGTTTTACTTTTGTTCCTAGGTTTTATGCTGATTGTGGTAGTCGTGATTTATTTTACTTGGCTTGTTGCAGGGACTGCACCTCTTTCTATGTAGGAAAGACGAACCGTTCCTTGAGGGAGCATACTTTGGAACACTATAGCTATATAAGGAGAGAGGATGCAATGAGTGCTCTTTATAGACATACTAAGGAATTTCGAGATCATATTTTTCATTGTCAGGCCCTGCATTTGGCTGATGATGGGGCCTGTGGAGGTGACATTGTTAACAAAGTGAAGGTAGCTGATACTAGATGGATTACAACCCTTCAGGCACATAGGTATCATGGTCTGAATGGAACTATACTTTTAAGACCAATACTACAAGCTAGGGGATTGTTTCATTGATTTTTTTATGCTATTTGCTAATTGCTTGATTCTCTGATTATTTAAGGCTGTGTTGGTTCTATTGTAATATGGTCTGATGAAGTGCCTATTATATGCATGAAAGCACTTGCCATTTTTATTTTTGTCATTTTAATAAACTATTTTTAGTGATTTTATTCCTTGGCTGTGTTGGAAGTTATATTCTTGTTTTGCTACAGTTTCAAGTCTTTTTAGGATATAAAATTAGTGAAGGCAAAACAAAGGCTATAGTTGTAAACGATACTCTGCACATGAATTGGTTCAGCATTACCCATATTTATGGGGACATAATAAAATGAAGTATTCAAGAGTATGGGTTAAAAAGATTATGTGATGGCAACTAAGTATATGTGGGAAGAGACTAAAAAAAAATACAAAAACTGAGAAACTGGAAGCTCTTTTATTATGGATATGGCTAGCACAATGCAAAAAGTGAAAATGTTTTTAGTCCTTTTAGTTTGATATACAGGTCAGACATATGTTTATCAACCAGAGGAAAGGTTGTGGACAGTAATTACAATGAGGTGAAAGATTTTCTCTGGGAGAGAAAGAGGGCAAGGGTCATGTAGGATAAGTTAATCCTTCCAATAGAACAAAATGATTTAGGATTACCTGATTTGAAGGGATATTTTAGAGTTACACAATTAAGGCTCATATGCATAACAGAAGAAGAAAGCTATAATTCAGAGTGGAAAGGGATGATGATGATGAAGCATTGAGGAAATTCAAGAAATAAGGAAAGAGTGGGATTTTGGATGCAGATCCTTAAGGAGAATAACAACAACCATATTAAATATTATATCCATAAAAATAGCAGAAAGTATTCTAAGAAGTAAGCCAGTACAGGAATGGAGAAAGATTTTGCAGATATGGATGACTACAATACGTAGGTATAAAGAATAGGCAAGAGGGGGCTAGAATTTACTGGAGAAAGCTGGCAAAGGAAGCAAGGTATTTGGAACCAATAACTAGAGATAGAATAGAATAGAATGGGAATAGGCTAACAGTACATTTAGACTGCAGGCTAGAAGCTGTCTTTTCTATCAGAGACTGGCATCAGAGTATAGACAAAGAAAAAGGGATAGGAGAATCCTAAGTGAAAAACCTGCTATGGTAGAGATTTTAGCTGAATAAAGAACAGAAGCTGCTGTTAAAAAAGCAATAATTATAAGGGCATATAAATATTGCATAATAACTATACGAATCAATCAGAAGGTGTTAAAAAATTGGGAAGGGAGATTGGATAAGCAATTCATAAAGAAACAATTGGAGGACAGATGTATGGCTCCCAAATATGCAACAAAGTCTAGAAGAGTTAGGATTTTTGCTTTGAAGTATTTGCATAGGTATTTTTCTATCCGAAGTAGACTCCAAATAATTTTTCCTCAGTTAGGTAGCAAATGTTGGAGGTATGATGGGAAAGAGAGGGGTAACTGGGAATATATGTTTTGGGAATGTAATAACTTTACATATTCCCTGTGATGCCCATGCCCTGGCCCAGCAATTAAGGAGTCTCAATCCTCACCACTAACACCAGAGAGGGCGTCTCATATGAGAGGAAAGGATAACAGATACACAAAGTAAAGTGCAATTTCCCTTAAGAGCACACAAACATCACAGTCAGTCCGGCGCTGGTCGCTCCCTTGTTCCCCAGATCCCCAATAAGACTCCCCACTGGCACAGCTATAGGGTCCAGATCTCAGCCTAGCTGGCAAGCTAAAACCTCCAGTACTCTCTCTGTCCAACCAGTGCTTCATGTTCCTGCCGAAGTAGCTGACACACACACACACACACACACACAATTTGAGATAAGTATTTATACAACTTCACAGACACTCCTGGGAAAGGCTGACCACAGATTCTCCAGCTGTGCCCCTATGCCCATACTATACGGTAGTAATTCCTGCCACCACCAGCTAATAATTATCAGCTACCCAAAGGCCCTTAAAAGGGTGTCCAATTATTACTGTGCAATATGATTATCCAACTTACATGGTAAGTGTGACTAAAATGTCCTAAGGCTTATTGGAAGGTTACAGGATCACTTATAAGCATGCAATGTACTCTAGAGCTTAATTATCTCTACATAAACCAGCCACAGTTGAAAAGGGTTTAAAAATATTTAATAATAAATACTAAAAACAAAAGACAATACTACTACACCACAGTGCTATTCAAGAGTTCAGAGATCACACAGAAACTTAAAATAATTCAGTAGTACAGTTCTGACATAACAGAAAAACAGTCTAATCTTTTCTAATTTCTTAGCTATCGCTACAAGAAAACATACTTCTAAGATAACTTACTTAAGACACAGGTAGAGTGCTGATAATTTGGATATCAAGACAAAAATGCTTAATAATCTCTGGTTCTCACTGTTTAAATTGAAACTCCAGTTCTGATAAACATTATATCATCTTTTTCACCCTTCCTGGAGTTCCCAGGCTACACATTAACTGCATTTACATTATTTTACACTTAGAGCAATAAAGGACATTCCACATATAAATTCTGGTCATTAACTTTAGCCTTAAAACAATAGGCAGGAAGCCCCCATCCAGCCAGACTGGAGCAGGCTTGTAAAACATCAAAGGCAGTGATGAAATAATTTTAATTTCAAAGGACCAACAAGAAGTGCTTGACTTAGCTTCTTTACAGGAGATGGCAATGTTGCCACATTCTTTTAAGTTCAACATTCACAGTATTTACAAATAATAGAATTATGTACTAAATTCTATTTGACTAGGCTGGCAGCCTTCACCCATCTCTACCAGTCTTCACATTTCTCCACCCATCTCTACCCAATCTTCACATCCCCCACCGGAGAACTCAAGCTAGTTTTTCAAGTGACCCTTGAGAAACGCCGCTTGAGAGGGTTAGGTCTATCTGAGTGTACCTTACCCCATTCCCTGTCTTTATAGCCTATATGCACTTGCATTCCTAATCTCACTGTGGTGTGCACTGACATATCATATGCTTCCAACCCCAGGCACCATCTTAGCAACTAGGCATTTTGCTGACTGGCTCTGTTTAACATTGTTAGAGGGTTATGATCTGTCATTACAGTGAATTTTTTCCATACAGATATGGCTGAAGTTTCTGTAGTGCCCACACTATGGCTAGACATTCCTTTTCTACAGCTGCATAGCATTCCTCCCTGAGTTGGAGCCTATGACTGAGATCAACCACTGTGTGCTCTTCCCCCTCTGAAGAAATCTGGCTAAGTACAGCCCCCACCCCATGGTTTGAAGCATCCACTTGCACAACAAATTATTTGCTGTAATCTGGACTGGCTAATACAGGGGGTCCTCTCAAAGCTTCTTTAAGCTTCTGGAATGCCTGCTCACATGCTGGGGTCCACACTATCTTATCTGGCTGGTTCTTCCTTGTTAGGTCTGTGATGGGAGCAGCTATGGTACTTTAACTAGGGCCGAACATTCTGTAGAACCCTGCTGTCCCTAAGAATGCCCTCACCTGCTTTTTGGTAACAGGTGCAGGCCATGGTTGAATGGCTTCCACTTTGGCAGATTCTGGCCTTATCTTACCACTCCCCACTCCATGTCCTAGGTAGGAGACCGCTGCCATACCCATCTGACATTTGTTTGGCTTAATGGTCAACCCTGCTTTCTGTAGTCTGCCCAATACCTCCCTGACATGCTGAAGGTGCCCTGGCCAGGAAAGGCTGTAGATGGCAATATCATCTAGGTATGAAAGGGAAAACCCCCCTGCTCCTGCTAGGATATTATCTACCAGCCTCTAGAAAGTTGCTGTGGCATTCTTCACCCCAAAGGGCATCTTTGTAAACTCGTACAAGTCAAAAGGAGTCACAAAGGCTGACTTCTCTCTAGCACTGGGAGTCATGGACACCTGCCAGTAACCCTTGGTAAGATCAATGGTTATAAGATACTTAGCCCCACCCAGCTGCTCTAGGGCCTCATCAGTCCTAGGCATGGGGTAAGCATCCGACCCTGTGTGATTTTTTAATTTCCTGTAGTCTACACAGTACCTGGTGCTGCCATCCTTCTTTGGCACCAGCACCACTGGGGAGGCCCAGGGACTGTTGGACTATTGAATCACCCCTAGTTCCAACATCTCTTATACCTCTTCCCTCAGAGTCTGTTTGACTCTCTCAGGCACCCTATAAGGGGCCTGCCTAATAGGCCTTTGGGGTCCTGTATCCAACTGGTGCTGCACTAGGTGGGTGCACCCTGGTTTCCCAGTGAACATGTCCCCAAATTCCTGCAACACTGCTTGGATTTCTCAAACCTGGGTAGGAGATAGCTGCTGGGACATTGCTACCCCTTCCACCGAGGTGTCAGCCCCTGCCTCTCTGAGGAGATCAGTCACCGGATCTCCCTCAGGCTCCTCCTGCAATACACTGCAAATGCTCATCACAAGGGCCTCCATATCATGGTAAGGTTTCATCATGTTAACATGGTACAATTTGTGCCCCTGCCATCTGCCTAGCAGTTCCACCATGTAGTTAACATCACTTACCTTTCTTACCACCTTGTAGGGACCCTCCCAAGCTGCTTGCAGCTTGTTATGTCTGACACGAATGAGAACCATTACCTGCTGCCCCACAGCATACTCTTTAGCTCGAGCATTCCTGTCATACCACACCTTTTTCTGTTGTTGGGCTTCTGCCAGGTTCTCCTGGGCCAAGCTCATGAGTTCCCTCAACCTTGTCCTTGTGGTTTAGGACGTATGCCACAACAGACTCCTTGTGAGGCTCACACTCACCTTCCCACTCATCTCACATTAGATCTAGAGGTCCCCTCACCCTATGCCCATACAGCAACTCAAAGGGTGAAAAACCTGTGAATTCCTAGGGAACCTCTCTGTAAGCAAACAACAGATAGGGCAAATATTTGTCCCACTCTCACTTAAACTGATCTGCAAATGCCTGTAGCATGGACTTGATTGTAGAATTTAACCTCTCAACAAGACCATTAGTCTGGGGAAGGTAGGGAGTGGTCTTCATGTGCTTCACCCCACAGGATTTCCACAGACAAGCCAGCAGGTCTGACATGAAATCGGCACATCTGTCAGACAGTATTTCTTTTGGGAAACCCACCCTGCTGACAATCTCTAACAAAGTATTTGCCACATTCTCTGCCTCAATGGAGGACAAAGCCACTGCCTAAGGGTATCGTGTAACATAATCCACTACACTAGGATATACTTTTTTCCCTGTGGAACTTGGGGTACTTAGAGGACCCACAATATCCATAGCTACCCTCTGAAATGGCCCCTTAATCCCAGGCAAAGGCATCCAAGGAGCTCTCACCTTGTCTCCTGCCTTGCCTACCTATTGGCACTGCTCACAGGTCCTGCAGGTCCCTGGTACATCTCTGGAAATTCCAGGCCAAGAGAAATTCTGCATAATATGCCTCTTTGTATGTTTTATGCCCATATGACATGCAAAGGGAATATCATAGGCTATGGCTAGAAGCGCCAGATGGTAGGCTCTAGGCATTAGCAACTGCTGTACTCTCTCACCTTCTAGTCCTCCCTCAGGGGTTCACTCTCTGTACAGTAACCCTTTGTCCCAGTATACAGAGTCCCCCTTCTCTTGAGAATCAGGTGCCTCCCTAGCTACCTGCCTCAGGCCTTGCAATGTAGGGCCTGAGAGCTGAGCCTGTCTCAACTCTCTCCTTGTAACCCTTCCCAGCTCCCCTTCCACAGAAAGTCTGGCATCTTCTGACAGTGGTGCCTCACTCTCAGCCTGGGTACTACTACTCACCTCTATCTTTGCAGATACCCTATCCAAGGGAACATCAGTACCCACAAGCAGCTGTGGCTAACCTTTAGTCTCACTGCTACAGTGTAGCTCACTCCCTGAAGTAACCACCTCACCAGTCCTGGCTGCAAGTATGCAGTCTGTCTGGGTCTCCCCCAGGCTACCAGACCCACATGCTTGTCTCCTAGCCTGACCGCGTGTAACTGCATAAGCACATGGTACTGCCTCGTCCAAATCCTTTCCTCTCAAGACATCTGCCGGATGGTAGTTTAGTACCCTTGTTGTCTCAAGACAACTTACTATTGGCATTTTGTCATTCCCACTTACTGACTCCCTCAACTTTGGTTCTCCACCTTGCCTCCATGGACTCCTGTATGCCACATGTCCCCACTGGTTGCATTCAAAACATTTAACCCTAGCTCCTGGATGTGTACCTGGACTAGTGGCTTCCCTTGCTACTGGCAGATTCTGTTGGGGCAGTCTATGCTGCCCACCATGGGTTCCTTTAGACCAATAAGAAGTACTGGGGGTCCCCTTCCTGTGCAGGGCTGCCCTGCTTGCCAGGTATAGGTCTCCCTTCTTCCCCAACTCATCTGAAGTACCACATTGTCTATCAGCTAACCAGATCCTCATGTCCTCAGGCAAAGTGCTAAGGGCTTGTTCTCTCACCAAAAGGTCTGCCAGCCCTTCAAAAGTGGTGACTTGACATCCACTCACCCAGCTATGGAAATAAGTGCTCAGTTCAGCAACATATTCACACAAATTTTCATCTGCCTTGCGTCTATGCTCATGAAACGTTTTCCTATACATTTCAGGTGTTAGCTTAAAACATTCTAAAAGACATTTTTTTTACAGCAGTATAATCAAAACAGACAGCGTCAGGCATTTTTGACAGAAAAGTTACAGCTTTCGCATGGAGTAAGACAGGTCAGGAACCATACCCAGAGCCTTTAGTCAACACTATACTGTTTGCATACCCTCCTAAACATATGAATGAAACTATCAAAATTATCCCCCTCTTTAAATTGTGGAAGAAGAAATTTACTGATCTGTTGTGCTTCTGGGGTCCAGTTACTCCCTTCCCCATTGCTTACATGACTCTGGTGAAGAGTCAGCATTTCCCTCTCATGCCTCCACTGATGCTGCTTTTCTTCGGCTTCTATCTCCAAATGCCTGGCCTCCAACTCAAGTCTCTTTAGCTCCAGCGCTGGAATTTTAGGTCCACTGTAGAAAGGTTGAGCTGTCCATTCTCCGAGGATATTGTATCTCCACTGCCAGTCTGATTGTCTTTCATAGAAAAGTTGAGCTGTTCATTCTCCGAGGATATTGTATCTCCACTGCCAATTGGATTGTCCTCCTGGATGCTGTTTTCTGATGCAGCTGTAACCAAGGCTTCAATCAGGTCTGCCTTAGTCAGGTTTCCATGCACCAGTCCCCTAGCCTGGCACATCTCCACCAGCTGGCTCCTTGTCAGCTTTCCATACTCCTCTGCTGGCATGCTGCCTGCTCTCCCTGACTAACTAAGCTAACAAAAGAAATAAAACAATTGTGATCTGAACTCTGAGTATTCACTGCGTGGCTATTTTAGAGTACAAAACACCTTCAGATATCACTGTAAATAAGCTAAAGGATTTACTCTGCCCATACCACTACAAGCCAATTAGTATTTGCTAACTAATTAATATGTGATGTGGATATCTCACCACTGCAAACCACAAGTGACGCCCGTGCCCTGGCCCAGCAATCAAGGAGCCTCAATCCTCACCACTAACACCAGAGAGGGCATCTCGTATGAGAGGAAAGGATAACAGATACACACAGTAAAGTGCAATTTCCCTTAAGAGCACACAGATATCACAGTCAGTCCAGGCCTGGTCACTCTCTTGCTCCCCAGGTCCCCAGTAAGACTCCCCACTGACACAGCTATAAGGTCCAGATCTCAGCCTAGCTGGCAAGCTAAAACCTCCAATACCCTCTCTGTCCAACCAATGCTTTGTGTCCCTGCCCAAGTAGCTGACACACACACACACGCACACACACACACACACTCACACACACACACACACACACACACACACACACACACACACACACACACACACACACACTTTGAGATAAGTATTTATACAACTTCACAGACACTCCTGGGAAAGGCTGACAGAGATTATCCAGCTGTGCCCCTTTGCCCAGACTATATGGTAGTAATTCCTGCCACCACCAGCTAATAATTATCAGCTACCCTTAAAAGAGTGTCCAATTATTACTGTGCAATATGATTATCCAATGGTAAGTGTGACTAAACAGTCCTAAGGCTTATTGGAAGGGCTTATTACAGGATCACTTATAAGCATGCAGTGTACTCTAGAGCTTAACTATCTCTACATAAACCAGTCACAGTTGAAAAGGGTTTAAGAATATTTAGTAATAAATCTAAAAACACAAGACAATACTACTACACAGTGCTATTCAAGAGTTCAGAGATCACACAGAAACTTAAAATAATTCAGTAGTACAGTTCTGACATAACAGAAAAACACTTCTAATCTTTTCTAATTTCTTAGCTATCGCTACAAGAAAACATACTTCTAAGATAACTTACTTAAGACACAGGCAGAGTCCTGATAAGTTGGATATCAAGACAAAAATGCTTAATAATTTCTGGTTATCACTGTTTAAATTGAAACTCCAGTTCTGATAAACATTACATCATCTTTTTCACCCTTCCTGGAGTTCCCAGGCTACACATTAACTGCATTTACATTCTTTTACACTTAGATCAATAAAGGACATTCCACATGTAAATTCTGGCCATTAACTTTAGCCTTAAAACAATAGGCAGGAAGCATGCATCCAGATGGACTGGAGCCGACTTGTAAAACATCAAAGGCAGTGATGAAATCATTTTAATTTCAAAGGACCAACAATAATTGCTTGACTTAGCTTTCTTTACAGCAGATGGCAGTGTTGCCACATTGTTTTAAGTTCAACATTCACAGTGTTTACAAATAATAGAATTATGTACCAAATTCTATTTGACTAGGCTGGCAGCCTTCACCCATTTCTACCAGTCTTCAAATTTCTCCACCCACCTGTAATCAATCTTCAAATTTCCCATAGAGGAGCCTGTCAGAAATATTGGGTGAGCAAATGGGTGCAACTATGGAAATTATTTTTTTTTTTGAGCCGGGATGCAAGAACTGTATTCCCTAGGCATAGTAAGGCATTGTTAAGTATAATTCTAGTGGCTGCCAAAAAAGCAATTGCTAGAAAATGGAAATCAAAGTCTAAACCTACTGTATTTGAAGTAGTGAATATTATAACAGAAATAAAAGAATTGGAAGTGGGATCTTTAGAAAAGGGTAGGAGCAAATTACATATAAAAATGCAAATTATGGAAGTAGTATATGCAGAATAATGTTTTAAAGGAGGATTGAGGTTTAAGGAAAGCAGGAAATGGGCAATTTATGTAAGGATGGATTTATGATTGTAATGATTGTATAAAAGAGTGCATAATGTTTGTAACTGGGAACAAGTAAGCATGTTTTTTTTTCCTTTTACATAATGTATGTTTGCTATGTCTTAAGTGGCAGTTCAATAAAGGTGTGAAATTCTACTTCCTTCTAAGGACAGGCAATTTTTTTGAAAGGGATCTCTTGATGAAGAGTGCTTTGCAGTCCATCCTTTAGATAAGGAATCTAGGGCAGTGGGCATGATGGTGAAGCAAATGTATACATCAGGTAGATTTGCAATCAGAAAGTTGAATTATCTGACCCATGAATTGGTTCCAGCAAGACTTGGCTGTCCAGACCTATAGATGTAGGGAGACATCCGGTTACAGCTGATTCTCAAAGACAGAACAGAGGCACAGGAGTTGAATTTTCTTAACATCTCCAGTCTTATCATGTGACTTTTACATAGTACCACAGATGGATTGACTAGGACAGCCGGGACAGGCATCACAGTAAAATTCTATACTTGGCTCTTTCTTTTTGACTATGTAGAGAACTTTAGGGCATCCTTCACAAGTGTTTCCTCTGATGGGTCTGGGTCATTTCTGTTTGGACCCACTGCGAAGGAGAAACTTGAAAGAAATGAGCAAGAGAACAAGACATTTTCTGCATTGGAAACCAAATTCACAGGTTCCTGGTGGCTTTTTTTCTCAGAATCAAAAGGGCCTAAGAACTTGTGGTTTAAGAAATCCCACAAATAGTCCTTTGACTAGTCTTAGGAGAGAAACTTCTGCAGAGGACATGGGGGAGTCCTTCACTGTTCACTGCCCTAGATGTAGAGGTGATCCACAGGAACCGATGGTTGCATAGTCTTTTAAAAGGAAGGCACCATCAGAATCCATAGGAATGTGCCTGAGTCTTAACCTCTGAAGGCAATCAGGGTCATCTCTTCCTACACCAGGATGTGTAGATGGCCATCATGCAGAGCAAATGAGTCAGGGAGATAATATCCAGAGGCTGTTACTTCCCCATTTGTTAAACACCAAAATTAACCTATTCTTCTTCATCTGACGTCCTACCATGTCCACTAAGTGTGATCAATGATGAATCTCAAATCTCTTACAAAAAGAAGCCATCCAAGAGGTCCCACCAAACCAGAGAGGGTCCAGGATTTATTCACACTTCTTTTTCATTCCCAAGAAAACAAAGACCTCAGGCCATTTGTGGACCTCAGTGACTTAAATTAACATACCAAGAGAATCATTTTCTGGGAGGGGATGGGATCTGCTGTCTAAACCTCTAGGATGCATAACTGCATATCACGATTGCCAAAGAAAAGCAGGAAGTTTCTATGCTTCTGGATCACAGTCAGTTTATCTGTTCAGAGGGCTGCCATTCTGTCTCACCACTGTCCCCAGTGTGTTCACCAAAAGTATGGCAGTAGTCATTTCCCACATGAAGACCTTAGGGATTTGGATATTTCTGTATCTGAATAACTATCTCTTTGTCTCCATGACCAGGGATTCTCTTATTCAGGCAAGTGATTACCTGCACCATTTTGGCCTGTCCCTAGGGCTCTCCATTAATCTATGACTATATGCAGGAAACTCCTGCATTGGCAGTTGGAAACCAACAATCGCTTACCATGGCTTCCATTCAGTCCCCATCCTCCTTCATCTACGGTCACCATGGATGCCTATGCCCTAGGGTGGGGGGGGACATTATGTAAGGCAAACAGTCCAAGAAACCTGGTTAACCCAAGATGTCAGTGTACACATCAATATGCTGTAAATAAGAGTGGTCCTGTAGTATTGCAGGCATTCCAGGATCTTGTTCTCCAGGGTGTGATATCCACACACACGGTCAGTATAGTTGGAGTATGGCATATCAACAAGCTGTGAGGCACCAACTCATATTCCCTGTGTCACAAGGCCATGAGAGTATAACTATTGGCAATCTCAACACAAAGCTTTCTCATAGCAGTGCTTATTCCCAGCTGGCTCAATTCCTTGGCAGATAGGCTCAACAGGAAAGTAGAAATGACAAAATATGTTCTGTCAATGGGAGAATTCCTGTTGCTACCTATATGCAACCCCCTCCAACACCAAATGCAGCAACTTCTTTTCCCTACTATTAATACTACTACTACACAAACATTCCCCGAGGGTCACTGTAGTCCATCAGTGGCTGTCAGGTCTACCTTTTGCCTCCCTGCCCCTACCACCAATGGTCATGTTCATTCTGAAAGCTAAGCTATGCCCATCCTGTCATATGATGTATCATTCTATCATGGTCCAGATCTGCACAGCTTCTCAGAATTTTTTTTTTCTTGGAAGCCGTCCAAATGTAAATGGCACAAATTCTTTATTTGGGACAACTAAAGAGGAATAGTCATCTCCAATTCATTCAGTTATCTCCTTATCTTCACTCTCTCATGTAATATTTCAACTACCAAAGTACACTTAAACACAATTTACAACCACAATACATCAGGTTGAACTTGCCAAGGAGGGGAAAATCACAAGTTATTCTCTCTGAGGGCAAAGGAGGGCCTTCACCAAGTACTGTCAAGAGAGAGCATATCAATGGGTCACTTATGGAGGTCCAACCTCTTGATTCTACTCCTAAAACTTTAAGGTTGGATACCCCATAAATTAGGACACAAAAAACAAAACAAAACATTTCATCCCTTCAATGCCTTATGTGCAGAAGGCTCCCCAGGAAGATTGGTATAATTTTGCACAGGGCTTGTTCATAGAATCCCTTCTCTTCAGTCTTCTCTTCCAGCTTCTACTCATGTTAAGAGAGAGATAACCCCTTCTTCCTCAGAAGAATAGGATCTTTCTGAATTTAGGGTTGAAGGTCTGGACTTTGTCTTCCGATTCTGCCCAAATTCTTGTGAATCAGAATCTGAAGACACCTTCTCTTCAGACTCTTTCAATAAGGAAACATGTTTCTGGGATACAGTATTAACAGTTAATAAATATTGTAAGTGGGAAGGTAAGGATGTTTCTGAATCTTAGAAAAGATTATTATGCATTACCTAGCATGGATTCCCAAAACCAGTAGCCATATATTCTATTTACAAAGCCCCAGTTTCACCCTGGAGTTCAGATCCAAGAACACTATTAAAATTCTGAAGTATTACTAAGTTTGATGTACCAGTTACACTGATATCTTGTTTTTGCTAAATATATACATTTCTTTTTTGCTTTTATTTATTGAACTTTGCCCAGTGTTTCTATTCATGTTGGTTCTTTAATTAGTACTATTGTTTCTTTTACATTTATTCCTATTCCAAATTTCGTTATCTAATAATAATACAGCTTTTTTATCAACCTTTAACTTCGTTACCTAACTAGCCATCAGTCCCCGCTGTATCCCTTAAACTATATACTTAAGAATCAGCCTTGCTCCCATATCTTCCCCCTTAATTTACATATAATCTTTATACATATATGGTTTGCAATCATAAGGTATAATGCTAAATGGTCAAAAATGAATTGGTTGAAATCACTATATTGATGAATTAAAAAGTCGAAATAAAATTAGTCTAAACTCAAAATGTCGAAAATGTCAAATTTGCCCATTTCTGCACTGTAGTGCGATCTCGGAGTTGGTATATTTAAGTAGGGGGGGTGCAGGGGGCATAGCCCCCCTTCAAAATAGTAGAGGTGATCTAATTGTTTTTTCAATGAAACGATTTTAGACATTTTGATCTTTCAATGTTTTGGGTTTAGATGTTATTTTTCGATCAAATGAACATTAGACATCTTATGTAGGTAAACCACATATACTCCTATTTTTCCTTTAGTTTGGACCAGGTGGTCCATTTTGTTCCTCAGTTTACTACATACTTCATTAAAAGGTCTCTTTTTTAATTTCATTTCCTCTACTTATCCCATCATCAGTTTTATTTCTGCCATTTTGGGTGATTTGTTTGTTTTCCACTTTTGGGTTATTCCTTTTTATGCTGCTATCATTAACAACAATATAAATTCCGTGACATGGGTAGGGTGTCTTCAGTTCTACCAGTTTGGTAACATAATTTCTTTAATTAATTGCATTTCATCTCCTGTTATTTATTGTAATGTACACCTGCAGTCTCTGTTTGAGTTAATATAATACTGCACATCCCCAGAATATATGTGCCCATGCACCTACTTCTTCTCAATGCATCACTAGCATGTCATATCTGTTGTAGGAAGCATTTTCTTCATCCTTTCAGGCATATAGAAATATTTCTTGAGACATCTCCATGCAAAATTCTAAACTTGGCTTTAGTAGCTTGTCTCAGGGCTAGACATATGTCTGTCCTTTCCTGAGGTGTATAGTGTCTTTCACAAATATTTTTTTAATCTTGTATTGGCCTTTATTTTAAGTTCAATAAGGCCCTTATCTGTGCAGCTAATAAGAGATGTGAAGTTGTTCAATCTCGCCGTTCATTCATCACTGATGGGTTCGGAGCTGATCCTCGGCTCTGACAAGGCCGACTAGCAAGGTCAAAGTTCTCCAGTAGCTCGAGACCCCACCCCTTATCCCACAAAGCACTGCTGGAATTACCTCAGATCTAGTTTGCCGTGGCACGGATCTCTTGGTTTCCAGCTTGGCTCGAGACTTTTTTGGGAGTTTTGCAACTTTCAGCAAGTTATATTTCACTTTGTTTTTATATACTTTGTTCTATTCATAGTAGAAGATATTACTAGTTGGTAAATAGTACCTTTTTTCTGTGTTTTTACCCCTTTCCTTGGTATTCTATCTTGCCTTCGGCCTTTTGGCCATAGGATTAGTAATTAGTCAGTGATCCCCTTTGGGATTATTGTTTTGGATCTCTAATTACTGTTTGTAGTTATTAGTTGTTAGTGCCCCTTTTTGGGCTGTGTGTATGTTGTGTGAGTTACTTAGTTTAAAGCAGCTCTAAGTTAATCAGTGTGCTTGAGTTGTGTAATGTCTGAAGATAAGGACAAGCATCCAAAGTCTGGGTTTAAAAAGTGCCCAGACTGCGGACAGAAAATGTCAGTCACAGATGCCCATGTGCAGTGTGTTTACTGCTTGGATGAAGTACATCTGCAAGAGTCTTGCAGCATATGTCATTCCTTTTCCACAAGAGTGTTAGCTGAAAGGAAGAGGAAATTGATTGATAGGGGTATCACTAAGCACCCCTTTTCTGAGGCATTGTCTGACCAGGATGGAGCCAGCAAATCATCCAAATCTTCTAGGTTTTCCACTGATTCTAGATCCAAGAAAGGAAAGAGGTCAGAAATTGTGGTGACTTCGGCTCCAGTGCCCTCGGAGCCAACAGTCTGTTCTTTTCAGAACCGGGACACGGCCTTGGAACCGGTTACCAAAAAACCTCCTTCCATGTTGCTCCAGTCGGCTCCATCTGTCCATTCTTGCAGGTCCTCTGTCAGCTTATCTGATCTGGATATGGAACGGCTGGTTCAGAAACTCTTGAAGGCACCAGGCCTAGTTAAATTGCTGTCAACTCAGACACAACCGTTGGAGCCGAAGACCACTACCCTTGAATTGTCTGCTCCTCCTCCAAGCCATATCGGACCTTTGGAGCTGGAAAAGGCAGACCTGATGATCGTGGATCCCTTGGAGCCGATACCTGCTCCAGTATCGTCGGCAACATCTGCTCAGACTTTCTTGGCGCTGACCAGGGACTCTAGGAGCCAACACTCTCCAGTCGGATCCGGGGAGGATAGCTGCACCGACTTGTCGATGCCGACTCTTCCTCTCGGGGTCTCAGCTGAGCTCGGCTCCTACCTTGGGCTCGCAGCCCATAGCTTCGGTGAGGGAGGAGATCGAGGCTCCATCAGAGCCATCGACTCCTTCTCATCGGAACCAAGGTGCTTTCGATGCCATGAGGCGAGTGCTGTCGCCCAAGACTTCCTCATCTCAAGGTCTGGCCTCTTCCTCCCCTAAAGTGCCTGTGTCTGTTTCTGTTTCCTCCGGTCCACCCAAGCGTAGAGACCCAGAGCCTCAGGTAGCCCCACAAGGCACTCCCTGCTCTTCTGAGACCTCTCCAGAAGTTCCCTCCCAGGAAGAGATTATGCAAGAGGAGGCATTTGCCCCCCCCCCCCAGAGTCTATCACATCAGACACCAACCTGGATGAATCAGAAGGGTCCCCCAGATCCCCCTCTGAGGACAACTCCTTTGCGGAGATTCTTGAAATCCTTAGACAGAGGGGTGATTGGCAGTCCAAGAGCCCTACTGAAGATGAGTCGGTTCTCCTAAAGGTGTTTGGGTCTCAACCTTCCACCTCTTGGGTATCTCCACCCTATGATGAGCTTATGGATCTGGTCTCTCGTAGGGCCTGGGAGTCTCCGGAATCTATGGAACCTGTTCCTCAGAGGCCTAATAAGTTTATTTCAGCCCCTGTGGATAAGTCCTTTTTGACCAAGGGAGTCCCTGTTGATGCCATGGTGGTGGCGGCAGCCAACAAAATGGAAATGTCTGAGACTTCCTCATCTAGGCATCCTCCTAATAGAGAATCTAGGATAATGGATAGATATGGGAAATACATATTCAGTTCAGTGACTTTTTCACTCAGATCACAGAACTACTTGACACATTTTACCAGACTGCAGAGAGATCTCCTTAAGGAGTTGGGAGATACTCTTCAGGGTGCTGTAGCTTCAAGTGTATCTGATAAGATTGCCACTTAGCTCTCTACCCTCAATTCAATAGTCAACTTGTCCATGCGTCTCGTATCATACGCAGCTGATGGTATGAGTAGAGCCCTCAGGTACAGGAATCGCTCTCCGTAGGCATGCCTGGATGCAACTCTGTTTCTTCGCAGAACCCTTCAGGTCTTCCTTTAATAATACCCCTTTTGACGGCTCATCCTTGTTTGGGCCAAAGGTGAAGGAGACTTTAACCAGGTCTGAGCAAGAAGGAAAGACTGTCTGCCATCAGAGTCCACTTTTCCACCCCCACTCGACCCTTTCAGGGTCAGAGGGGAGGAAAGATGTGGTTCCGGAAAGCCCAAGGAGCCTTTGAAGACACACGTGGAGAGCCCCCTTCCTGAGGCAGAGGAGGGGGTTTCAGTGGAAGACACCACCCTCGTGGCAGAGGGGGTCCGCAACACCAGGGTGACAGAGATCACTTCTCTGGTCAATCTTACCAGCGCTCCTGAAGGGAGGCCCGCCTGTCCTACTCTGGAGGCAGTCGGGGGCTGCTTATCTTTGTACCACAAAACCTGGCTAAATGTAACAAATGACAGTTGGGTATGAAGTATAATTTCCAGGGGGTATTTCATACCATTCTCCACCCAGCCTCTTCCTGTCAAAAAAATCCCGGACGTTCCACCCAGTCACATGGGACAAGCAGCAATAGAGGTACACTGATTGCTAGAAAAAAGAGTCATCCAGCCAGTCCCAGCAGACCAGACAGAATTCGGAACTTACTCAAGGTTATTTTTGGTTCCAAAGAAAACAGGGGACTGGAGACCCATTTTTGGATTTCAGCAGACTCAACCAATTTGTGAGAAAAGAGAAGTTCCGAATGGTCACACTACAGTCCATACTCCCCTTGTTGGGGAAGGACAATTGGATGTGCTCCATTGATCTCAAGGATGCGTACTACCACATAAAAATGGCCAGATCATCCAGAGATCACCTGCATTTCCGGCTGGTAGCCAATCATTATCAATTCTGAGCTCTGCCCTTTGGTCTCACTACAGCCCCCAGAATGTTCATCAAGTGCATGGCAGTAGTCACGGCTCACCTGAGGCATCTAGGATTCCAAGTGTTTCCGTATCTAGACGATTGACTCCTTACCTCCACTCCAGGCATCAACTTCTTCAAGCGAGAGAGGCTACTCTGACACTCTGCGACCAGCTAGGCATAACAGTCAACTTCGAAAAGTCTGCCTTGTTGCCATCGCAGCATATCATTTTTATAGGGACAGAACTAGACACGTCCACCACCACTCTCCGCCTTTCACCAGAAAGAATCTCTATTCTTCATCAACACATCATGTCCCTAATATCAAAGAACAGAGTACTAGCAGCACAGGTATTGAAAGTCTAGGATTGATGGCAGCAGCGATTCTAGCAATCCCCTTAGCAAGGATACATATGAGAATCCTTCAATGGCTTCTATTCATGCAATGGTCTTACCAAGAACTTCCAATGATTCACATGATCCTGATAACAAACTCCTGCAAGAAGGATCTTCAGTGGTGGTTGACGTCTCTTCATGTCACAATAGGATGTCCTTTCATGCTTCCCCCTTCAGTTGCCACTGTGACCACGGACGCTTCCCTGATAGGGTGGGGGGGCCTATTTCAGGGAAAGACTGCCCAAGGCACATGGACAGATCAAGAATCACATCTGCATATCAATGTCCTGGAGATGAGAGCAGTACGTCTAGTATTGCAATACTTTCATGACTGTCTTCCTCTAGGGACAATTGCAATACAGACAGACAAGATGTCAGTGGTTTGGTATCTGAACAAACAAGGCGGGGTCAAGTCTTATCCCCTTTGCCGAGAAGTCCTCAGAGTATGGCACTGGGCACTGTCATCCCAGCATTTTCTGTTGGCAACGTACATCCCGGGCTAATCCAACGTAATAGCGGACAGACTGAGCAGAGCAGTCTTATTGCCCCACGAATGGTCCCTCAAACAAGAGATTGCAGACAGGATCTTCCACAATGGGGCCAGCCTTCCTGCGACCTCTTCGCCAGTCACATCAACAACAAATGCAGAAGCTATTTTGCCCTAATTCCCACGCCAGGTCACTCCCCGAGGGATGCTCTTGTCCACGATTGGCCCCCGGATCTCCTCTATGCATTTCCACCAATTCTCCTGATATCCAAATGTCTACAGAAAGCAAAGTCACTAGGACGGACAATCATTCTCAAAGCCCCTCATTGGCCTCAGCTGATTTGGTTCCCGTTTCTTTATCATCATATTCTGGAAGATCCATGGATCTTGGACTCAGTTCTGGACTTGTTGATACATCCATCAGGGGATCTTCACCCATCATTGAAGACACTAAAGCTAATCGCTTGGCTGCTCCAATTCCCCGCATAGCCAGGCTTTATAATCTTTCCCATGACACTAGTCAGATTTTGTTGGCTTCCCACAAACCTTCCACCAGACAATTGTATCGTAGTAAGTGGAAGAGATTTTCCATTTGGGCTTCTTCCCACAACATTGACCCTTATCAAGCGCCATTGTCTTCTGTCTTACAATTCTTGACAGAAATCTTCAACAAAGGAGCAGCAGCAGCTATGATACGAGTACAATTAGCTGCTATGTCTAATTTCCATCTAGGAATTGATGGTTTGAACATTATGGCTCACCAGTTGTCTTAAGGCTTTTCTAAAAGGTTACTTTCACATAAGGCCTCAAGTGAAGACACCTTATTCCCCCTGGAATTTGAATTTTATGTTATCTCGTATCATTCTTCCTCCTTTTGAGCCTGCATCATCTTGTGATCTAAAATTCTTGTCATGGAAAACTATCTTCTTAGTAGCCATCACTTCAGTCCGTAGAGTGTCAGAGTTCCAAGCATTTTACATCAAGCCCCCTTACATGGTCTTCCATACTGACAGAGTATCTCTCAGAACTAAGCCATCCTTTCTGCCCAGAGTATGTTCTGAGGTTAACATTAATCAAGTCATTGAGTTGCCCGTTTTCTTCCCTAATCATATCAACAAATTGGAATGCATGTTACATAAACTCGATGTTCATAGACAACTTGGATTTTATTTGGACAGAACCAAAGACATTAGGAAATCAGATCAGCTCTTTGTGTCCTTTTCTGAGACCAGGAAAGGTAAGCCAGTTGCTAAAACAATCCTAAGTGGCTGTCGGATTGCATCACCTATACATACGCTTGTCATAAAATGCAATTATCTAGTAAAGTAAAGGCTCATTCAACCAGAGCAGTTTCTACCTCGTCAGCCTTTCAAGCCAAATTGCCTTTGGATAACATCTGTGCAGAAGCCACCTGGTCTAAACCTCACACTTTTATAACTCATTACAAAGTGGATAAGGCCTCCAGGGACAGGGCTTCATTTGGTTCTATGGTTCTGAAGAGTGTACTGTCATGAGCCACCCAAGATCAGGGTGCTAGGGATGCTACCCGTCAGTGACGAATGAACGGCGAGATTGAACAACTTCACATAAAGAAGTTATGTACTCACCATAACATTCCGTGTGTTCCATCTCACCTTCATTCTCACGTCCCTCCTTCCTTCCCCCTCCTGGCTGACAGTTGACCTGGAGAATATCTTCGTCCTGGTTTTTCAATGTATATTCATTCCTAGGTAGAATAATTATTGTACTATTATATGGTACGCAGCAAACAAGATCTGAGGTAATTCCAGCAGTGCATTGTGGGATAAGGGGTGGGGACTCGAGCTACTGGAGAACTTTGAGCTTGTTAGTTGGCCGTGTCGGAGCCAAAGATCAGCTCCGAACCCATCAGTGATGAATGAAGGTGAGATGGAACAACTCACATGGAATGTTATGGTAAGTACATAACTTCTTTTTTTCTTCCCTTTCATGTCTAATCCAGCCTTCAGTATATAATTCACTAACAGTGGCATATCTTGGTCTTGTAGACCTATTTTTAGATCTCTATTGCCTATTCAGTCTAGCCTCATATAAGATAGTCTGTCCCTGTTTTTTAAATTGAAGGCTATCTTGGCTTGTCCCTGTCCATTATCCTATTTCCTGTCCACATTTGTTCTCAGAATCTCAGCAATATAGCTTTTCTTCTCTAAATCTTAGCTGTTGATTTGATTTGCACTTCATTCTTTCATTTTAGATTGTAACCAATAAGAAGTATTTTTCAGAGAATAAGGGTGATGTGCAGAGCTGTAGTAATTACAGAGGGATTAAATTGATCAGTCACAGCATGAAGTTATGGGAAAGAGTAGTGGAAGCTAGATTAAGAAGGAAGGTGATGATTAGTGATCAGCAGTATGGTTTCATGCCAGGAAAGAGCACTACAGATGCGATGTTTGCTTTGAGAGTGTTGATGGAGAAGTACAGAGAATGTCAGAAGGAGTTGCATTGTGTCTTTGTGGATTTACAGAAAGCATATGACAAGGTGCCTAGAGAGGAGTTGTGGTATTGTATGAGGAAGTCGGGAGTATCAGAGAAGTATGCAAGACTGGTATAGGATATGTACGAGGGTAGTGTGACAGCGGTGAGGTCTGCGGTGGGAGTGACAGATGCGTTTAAGTTGGAGGTGGGATTACATCAAGGTTTAGCTCTGAGCCCTTTCTTATTTGTAATGGTGATGGACAGGTTGACAGACGAAATCAGACAGTAGTCCCCGTGGACTATGGTGTTTGCAGATGACATTGTGATCTGTAGTGAGAGTAGGGAACAGGTGGAGGAGACCCTGGAGAGGTGGAGATATGCTCTAGAGAGAAGAAGAATGATGATCAGCAGGACTAAGACAGACTATATGTGTGCGAATGAGAGGGAGGATAGAGGAATGGTGAGAATGCAGGGAGTAGAGGTGGTGAAGGTGGATGAGTTTAAATACTTGGGATCAGCAGTTCTGAGTAATGGTGAGTGTGGAAGAGAGGTGAAGAAGAGAGTACAGGCAGGATGGAGTGGGTGGAGAAGAGTGTCAGGAGTGATTTGTGACAGACGAGTACCAGTAATAGTGAAAGGGAAGGTCTACAAGAGGGTAGTGAGACCAGCTATGTTATATGGGGTGGAGACAGTGGCATTGACAAAAAGGCAGGAGTCAGAGCTTGAAGTGGCAGAGTTGAAGATGTTAAGATTTGCACTGGGTGTGACAAGGATGGACAGGATTAGGAATAAGTATATTAGAGGGTCAGCCCAGGTTGGAAGGTTTGGAGACAAAGCCAGAGAGGCAAGATTACGTTGGTTTGGACATGTGCTGAGGAGGGATGCAGAGTATATTGGGAAAAAGATGCTAAGGATGAAGCTGCCAGGTAACAGGAAAAGAGGAAGGCCTAAGATAAGGTTTATGGATGTGGTGAGAGAGGATATGCAGGTGGTTGGTGTGACAGAGCAAGATGCAGAAGACAGGAAGAAATGGAAACAGTTGATCTGCTGTGGCGACCCCTGACGGGAGCAGCCAAAAGAAAAAGAAGAAGAACCAATAGGAAGTATTTTTCCCCCCAACTTAGTATTTCTTTTTGCTTTAACAGCTCCAAAGAACAATTCCAGACAAATATTTATGGAGACATTGTTGCTTAGATTCTTTGACCCCAGCCTTTCAGGCCTCAGTTGCCTCTCCTGCAAAAGGCACTGTTTCCTTTCCTGGCCACAATCTTTTCCATTTGATTATGTGTGAGTTTACTTGCATCTAATATATAAGCCTCACTTGCACTACTCTGTAATATGTTTCCAGGTCCAGCATCCTCAGTCTTTCTTGTTTTATTTGTAGATTTAGTTTGTCCCACGTTGCCCTGCTTTTCCTGCCTGCCCATGTAAATTCCTTCAGTTCCTTTGCTATTTTCTGCCAACTTTCTTCTTGGCTTGATAGAAAAAGACCTACATGTAAAACTAATGGGACCAAGAACGTTGTAATTACTTGTATTTTATGTAACTGTATCCATATCAACTTCCATCATCTTATTTTTGAAATAATTTGGTTTGCCACCACCCTCCACAGTTCTTTTTTCACCTCCTCAACCTTGGATTTTATCCATGTTACTAGGTGTTGCGCACCCTCTGAGGAGGGTTGGGCATCGAGTTATCAACCTGATCCAGTAAAACCCATACCTGCTATGGAAACAATGAGTGCTGAAGGGCGCTTGTTGCCCGATGTGCTGAATGCATGGGAGCGAATCCATGATGCAGGAACTAGCTCTTGCATACTGTCATGGCCCCAGAGATAGGATAATGCTCATTTGGGATTCATTGTAGATATGTAATTTATCAGTATAACTGTTGTTATTGTTTTATTTTATATGCTAATAAATTATGTTGAGTTTATGAAATATTTTCTCCACATTTTACAACAGATCTGCAACATGAAGCAACTTATTGTCTGCAAAAATTACAGTTTTTCACTCATTTGTCCCCATGAATATCCATTTATGCTTGATTCTATAATATCTTTTTCTTTTGGTTTAAGATAAAGGGCAAACAGTAAAGAAGACAGGGAATGCCCTGCTTTGTACCCAGAAAGTTAACCGGCTCAAACAGCATCCTGTGCCGGTACCATGACCCAGTGACCCACCTCTCAGTCTTTAAATGAAGAGCAAAAAAGGACTTTACTGTATTATAGTTAGAGCCATGCCCCCCAGCTCTAGTACTAAGGGCAGAAAGAAAGAAAAAAAAACACTTCACTGTAATAAGCCAATCACTACATTGTATGGCCTATTACAATTGCATCCATGCCCCCGCTAGCTCTTTCATAAAGAAATACTTTATTGTGTGAAGCTGCTCACTGTTACAGTTGCATCCACACACACCCAACTCTTCCATTGAAGAGCAAAAAAAAAAAAAAAAAACAACCTATCCTTCTATTACCACATCAACCAGGTTACCAGATGCCTGACATGCCCACCCCCCAACTGCCCTAATCATTCAGGTTCATTTTCTGTCTCCTACCCCTAAGCCTCCTTCAACACATTTTTATTAAAAAATAGTAGTAATAATAATAATAATAATAATAATAGTAATAATAATAACAACATATTCTTTTAAACTGTAGAAAAATGCTTGCCACAAATGTAGCAAGCAGTTTGTACAGCTTATACCCTGCCTGCACTGAGTGCTGAGTGCTTATGTTTTTGTTAAAAAAAGAGTTTTTTTTTTTCACTTTTAAATTGTAGCAAGAAGGTGCTACAGCTTAGATCACACAAAGAGTGCTACAGTGCTCCAGTTTGACAGCAAATACAGTATCAGCTTTTAAAAGCCAGTATTACATTAAACAGAGATGTGGATCAGCTGATGGCACCCCCCCTAACACTTTGCACCCAGGGCACGTGCCCCTTGAGCCCCACTCTAGCTGTGCTACTTCTTTCACCTCTTAAAATGTTAAAAGCATTTGGCAACACCCCATCACTTTTTACTCTAGGCTTTTCTCAACTATAAAGCCTTCATATTATGACAATCCAGTCTCAGAGAAAGCCAGGAGCCTCCATAGTTAATTCAAGGAACTCTCAACAAACTCTGGCAAAGGCCTTTTCTGTATCTAGTCCCAGGAAAAAAAGAACCTTCTTCTTGTATTTTGTATCTTGCTGAAGTTCTTATTAATATTATCAAATGTCTGTCTTCCAATTATAAAGTCACATTGGTCAGAGTCAGTTAAGCTTGACAACAGTTTCACCAGTGTGTTAGCAGTAATTGTCATGGAAACTTTATAATCATGATTTAGTGTTGAAATGGGCAGATAAGACTCTGGGTTTGTCCTATCTTTCCCCTCAATAGGTAGAACCACTAATATCATCCTGAACTAGGATTTCAGTATTTCTACCCCCATCTGTATATCATTGAACAGTTTACCCCATATTTCCTCTATTTGTCCTTCTTGTAATTTCCATACTTCTGTGGGGATGGCATTTTGGCCAGGGGGTTTCCCCTAGCCTTTGCTGTTTTATTGAATCCAAAATGTCATTCTTGAAGATCTCATTTGTAAGACTTTTCCTCCCATTCCATGTTAACTTGGGCATATCTACCCTGTCTAAGAAGTTTCTTATTTCTTGGAAGGTTAATTTATGTTTTTGGTCTTGACGGTATAGCTTAGAATAATATTGCATCATGATATCCAGTATTTTTTTCTGGATTGTCTTATCTCACAATCTTTCCTGTTTTTTTATCTCTATGCCTAAATGTTAAAAGTACTAATGACCATCAAAAAATTGTCTTAAGGCCTCCTTCCAAACCCCTATACTCCTTCCAATATACCATCACAAATCCAATTTATTTTCTGCTACTAAACTACTTCCTTTTACTTTAACAATTTTATATTTTACTTTTTTGAGTTTCTTTCATGTAATGTTTTAGTAATTTCTTTTTCTAATAGTGCTGCTGCATCATGTCAGTCCATACTTTTTCCTAGTAGATACTTTTTACATTTTTTCTATTTTTCTTCCATGTTATGCATATTATATCATATTGTATTATATTATATTATATTATATTATATTATATTATATTATATTATATTATATTATATTATACCTGTTTATGTTAAAACTATGTGTTTGGCTAATGTTTCTCCATGTAATAACTGTCCGTATGTTTTTTTTTTACTTGGCAAATGTTGAATGTACTTTATACATATGCTCTCTTTATTGCATGGTACATATTCCTAAGCTGTCTTGCAATTATTGTTGAATACATTGTGTAGACATACTATTTTTTCTTTTGTACGTCAAAGTATATTTACTGTCAATATGTTATTGCATTGCTTATTCCCTGGGGACCCTCTGAAAATAGACTTCAGCTAGTAGGGCTAGCTAGGTTAAAAGTATGTAAATAAATAAATAAATATATATATATATATATATATATATATATATATATATATATATATTTATTTTTTTTCATAATAAATAATTGTGCTGGCTGCATCTTAATTTTTTAATTCATTATTGTTGGGCTTCTTTAGTTGTTGAATTCATTCAGTTTTTCTTTTGTCTAACCAAGGTAGCCAGTAACAAAAATGAACAATCGTGATAATTTTACTTCTGTACAAGATATAAATATTAAATAAATAATGCAAAATAAATAAATTACAGGCAAACCAGGAATAACATTTCATAACAAGAGTTACCTGAGTGAGCCCATGAGTGCATGCATTTGGAATGCTGGCAGCGGTACCATACACACTTCCTAAAATGCCAGATATGATACTTCCAAGGCCTTCCATGCAGATTCCTCGATTATAAGCCGACCTTGGTGGAGGTTTAGAATGCAGAACACGGGCACATATCATGTAACAGCCCAGTGTGTTCACAGTAGCAGTCACTGCCATTCCTATGCCAACACAGAGCGAGCGGGAATTTAGAATAGGCCAGCCCCATTCACCTGAATTGAAGTAAAATATGAAATGCTAAAACACTGTCCAAATACTACTGGATAGAATGAATACACAAAATATATATTTCTCTATCACTGCTGCTTTTAAATCATTTGTTCTACCAAGGTATTCAGAAACAAAATGATAATCTACAGTGCTGTCAGAGCAATCCTGTTTAATGTCTTAATATACTCCTGCAGCCTAATTTTACATGAAGCTACTAAAACAAAATAATAGCCATGCTTTTAATAGTATTGGTCTGTTACTGATCAGTCTAGGGAGTAGCTGCTTGGTTTCCATCACATTGTGTTGTCTGATGGATTTTCTTGGAACCAGGGTAGAATATTTTGTTCCAGAAGATTCTGTACTTGTTTTCTCATCCTGTATAATATTTTAACACTTAAAGCTGTTGCAGCTATAAAACAGTATTGATAATTACTTTCTGAAATTTTAGGGCACTGTGTCCTAATTTCTTACCGTAGAGGTTGAAATCCAAGTTACATGCTTACCTGAAGTCACATTATGAGTTCCAAAATATCACTGTCTTCTCAGAAGTCCAGCCACAGGGCACTGGTTGTTCTGTTTGTTTCTTCATTTTTCCTAGTTTTAGCAAAATTAATTGTTTTAAACTTCAGCAGAGCTGAGTACCACACTTGTAATTTGGACACAGTAATTTTTGCCCTCTCATATTCCTTCAGACTCTTTACACTGAAGAGACAGCCCAGGGGTCCAAATGCAGAGATGATGAAACCAGCAGGGGTTTGAATGGAGACATGACAAAATCAACAGGGGTATGAATGTAGAGATAATGAAATCAGCAAGAAAAGGAGAGTAGTATTGCTGGAACTGAAGTAATCTTCAAGTCTTGGAGAAAAACGTCACATGCTGGGTACAAAATCTCACCAAGACGAAACTGATACATAGACTATATTTTAAATAGCATATATCATGGAGAGAGTAACATTAAAAATACAAAATACAGCTGGTTGCATAAGTCCCTGGATAAAAAAGGGCTGAATCCTGGTGGGCACACTGGTGAGGAATGTCAGTGTAGAATCTTCAAAACATGGATACATTCCTACAATGGGGTTAGGCCAGACTCAGGGGGAGGTCTCCCCCATTGTAGATGGAAGCAGTAGTTAACAAAAATCACAAAAACTGACAGGCCAAAAAAGAGCCATAAAGATGATAAACTGGACAGTTGAGGATAAGGAAAAAATTATACATTGTTACTATTATACAAGAATCCTGGATTTCCAGATAGAAGACATTCAGAAAAGATTAAGATAGAAATTAGAGGAAAGAAAAATACTTGCACAAGAAAAACTGTGAAACGCTTCAAATAAAAATATATGGTCATTAATACAACAAATCCATGAAAAGCATTACATAGACAAAGAAACTTAGGACCACCTGGAAAGAGAAGTGAAAGAGAAAGTGTGAAAATGTAAAGAACAAACTCCATAAATTTTTGAAAGCTATAAAGAAGAAATATGGACATAGGAAAGAAAAAGAGATCCAATATGTTGCAATAATTATGTAAAGGAGAATGTCAAACTAATCAATACAAAAAAGCAGCTCCAAAAATATTTGAAGTGAAATACAGGTAAAGGCACCCACCTGTGGAAACCTTTGCAATGCAAAAAACTAAAAACAAAGAGGGAGAGAAGAAAAGAGGATTAATAATGGAGAAGTTAAATATAAATTGAAGATCTGGATTACATGCAAAGTGAAGGATTTAGAGTAATAAATCTAACTCGGGTAAAATCACAGCATGATGGAACAATGAGTCCTGAAACTAAGGAGAAACAGGTGGAACGCAAATTATCTGATCACTTGTCACATGTTGATGCTGTAGAGCATTCAGTAGGAAACCAGTAGAAAAGTTTGGCTGGAGTTCCACATCAAGGGAAAAAGGAGCAGGAAACAGTGGCAACTCTGATGCAGACAATGTTGTGGATTGATGGACCAATGAGTTCCCATATGAAGGAACAATGGATGATGCAGGATGCAGCTGAAAAGGATATGTCACAGGAAGGTATTCTGGAACATTCTGTAGAATGCTGTCAGAAAACAGAGCAAAGTGTTCCCACAGTTTAAAAGAAAATAATCTAAAGGAAGAATTGCTTGATTTAGTAGAGTTGGATAGACATATTAAGATCAGTGAAAGAAACAGATTCCAGAAAGTAAGTAAGACCCAAAATATTAGAAGTCTGATAAATCAGATGAACACAGTAATCAAGACTATTAACAGAAATTCATGCAATATAACAGAACCACTAGCTGAAAGACGAAGAAGATAACAGAAATAAATAGGATATAATACTATGCAGCTAAACTAATAGCAGATAAATTCTTACCACAAAACTGCATAGTAATAAGGGAAGGAATAAAATGCCATACTGGAAGCACTGAACAGAAAAAACTTCAAAGCAATTAAGACAAGAAGTGTCACTGTTTGAAGACTATAAAAGAGAGACAGAATTACAGATGTGATAAAAGAAATGCACAGTATCATAACAGACCAGAATCTATTAAAACCTGTTGCAAATAATAGAAAAACTTCAGGAAAAATGACTTGGAAGAAATCCAAGACTCCACAGCTAGCAGCAGAGATTTTATTGCAGAGCTAGTCTGTACGACAAAACACAGTGAAAAATTCAATACCAGAAGTTAAGCTCTTTCACCTAACCACTGTCAGGCTTCTTCAGAATAAATAATAGTACATGAATAATGATTTGAATACAACCAGCAACATATGTATAACCAATAAAAAATAAGCATCAATAAACCATTCCCCTCCCACTTTTAAAAACATATTCACTTGATATTATCCATAAAACTTCCTTCAATTCATTAAACATGCATTTTTATATAAAATATAAAAACCTGTAAAAATACATACCAATTACACAGTGTAAAGTTACATAAAATGTTAATATATATTATATAATAGTTCTATAACTTCGCCGACCTCAACCTGAGGACACTGCTAATACTAATGTAGTCATTTAAGCCCAGGGGTTTTCCTGAATTCAACTTGATTTGCCAGAACAACTCCCTGTATTCTAGTCTGGCTTCCCAATTCCCCCCATGGGTATCATTGACTACCTGTTCTATAACCATAAATTTAAACCTAAAATTTAAGCATTCCTTAGAATGCTTGAAAAGTGCATTGGTTTCCTTTGCAACACAAGTGGAATATGACACTGCTTTTATACACACTTATTCAACTACCTCAATGGAAGTAGAAAATTTTATCAAGAAGCACTGAGGGATTTTGATGGTTAATGAAGAAACAAAAAGTTTTATACCTGATACACTGAAATTTATTAGAAGAAGGGATATAAACTTGAAAGAAATGTTTGAAAGGGTGGATCCTGAAGATGACAGAATGAGAAATAAGAAATTAGGTACATTTAAATGTGGGACTTGCAATCAATGCAGGTACATTTTGGATAAAGATGAGGAGTACATAGCATCTAGGAATTATTATTGAAGTGCTTGGGACATTTTAATTGTAATACTCATGGGGTGGTTTATCTAGTGACATGTGAAACATGTAATAGTTTTTATGCTGGAAAGATGGAAAGAAGCCTCAGAAGGAGGGTATATGAGCATATACATGATATCTCAAAAGGAAAGGAAACCAGTGCAATTTTCAAGCATTCTTAAATTTTAGGTTTAAATTTATGGTTATAGATCAGGTAGTCAGTGATACCCATGGGGGGAACTGGGAAGCCCGACTAGAATACAGGGAGATGTTCTGGCAAATCAAGTTGGATTCAGGAAAACCCCCGGGCTTAAATTACTACATTAGTATTAGCAATGTCCTCAGGTTGAGGTTGGCGAAGTTGTAGAACTATAATGTAATATATATTAACATTTTATGTAACTTTACACTGTGTAATTGGTATGTATTTTTACAGGTTTTTATATTTTATATAAAATACATGATGTTAAGTTGTCAATCTCGCCTTCATTCTTGCTGGATGGGTTCGGAGCCGATCCTCGGCTCGCACTAGCTTTAGCTCGAGAACTCCTTTTACCAGCTCGAGGCAACCCTATATCCCATGATGCAAGGCGGAACTACCTCAGATCTCGTTTGCCGCTTAGCGAAAGAGGTCTCCTTTGCCAGCTGAGGTAAGTTTTTCTTGTTAAATAAGAAAAAAGTTAGTTAGGGGTTTAATTTCCCTTCAGTGTCAGGTTAGCCTGTATTTAGTACAGCCCACCCTATTCCCTTCCTTTTTAAACTTTTAATATAGTTTTTCAGTGAAAGTTTTAGTCAGGCCTAGTTCCCCAAGTTATTCCCTTCCTGTGTGTCTGTGTAGGGATTAAGTTGTGTGTTTGTGGGGACTGTGTGTGTATATCCTGTTAGGATGTCTAAGGAAGGCAAGGTCTCAGGCTTCAAGAAGTGTGACCAGTGCTGTCAGAAAATGTCCCTGACAGACGG
Source organism: Protopterus annectens (assembly GCF_019279795.1). Lineage (NCBI taxonomy): Eukaryota > Metazoa > Chordata > Ceratodontiformes > Protopteridae > Protopterus > Protopterus annectens. Next base: position 1,911,093,002 of record NC_056737.1, read on the forward strand.
TCACACTTCTTGTGTGTATTGCCTGGGGCCTTTGCACCTGCAGGACTCCTGTGTGTCATGCCTTTAGCCAGAGTCCTGCAGGAAAGGAGGAACAAACTGATCCTCCGAGGTTTGTTGAAACCTGAAGGTTCTCCTCTAAGCAAGGGGCAGGAAAACCTCTTAAGCCACCGGCTCAGGCTACAGTGTCTAAGCCTCCTTGGTGGCTCCGCTCAATGGGCCCGATATGTCGGCTGGAACCGATGCTTCTTCTGCCAGAGTAGTGGGTTCGTGCCGGCGCCCGGCTACCCTGACTACTACTGTTGCCTTGTCGGCCCTGAGCCGCCGACACTTTATTCAGCATCGGGCCGAGATCCTCGGCTCCATCTGATCTTCCAGGCTGTCTGACCACGATTTGGAGAGGGTGGTAAGCAGGCTGTTGAAGTCTCAGGCACTGGCCCAAATGCTCCATAGCCCGTCTCAACAGACTTCGCTACAGCCCCACTTGAGATTCCTCCTCCGACTCCACACCAGAGTTTCTTGGGACAGCGACTGCTCCATCATCCTCCCGATCTCCTCCTTGAGACTTTCCTTGGAGGATCCGGGCTAGTGGCATCGGACCCTTGTCCCTCCCTCTCGCACCGACATCTGCCTCGGAGCCTTCTCTCTCCTTGGAGCCGACCATTCCTGTTTCTTGGAGCCGGTGTGTTCAGGTCTCCCGGGAGTGGAGCCTTTGAGGTGATGAGGAGTGTCCTGGCCTCTGAGCCTGGTCAACGGTCTATCCCTCTAGCTCCTCCCTCATCAGTGCCTGCAGAAGCCTCTTGCCAGCCTCTTGCTCTCAGGCCCAGGGATCCATCGCCACAGGTTTACCCACTGGTTTCTCCTGACCCTGCAGGTGAACCCCTCGAAGAGAAACACACAGACTCCTGTGTCTACTACATCTGATACCGACTTAGATGAGTCGGAGGGTTCCTCTGAGGATGTCTCATTTTCAGACATCCTTGAGCTCCTCAAACAGAGGGGAATTGGCCCTCCATTGACCCCTCCGAGGATGAGTCGGTATACCTGGAGGCTTTGGATCCCGACCCTCCACCTCCTCCCACTCATGCAGGTAGTGGCTCCAGATTCTGTGGAACCTGTCCCCAGGAGACCATCCAAATTCATCACGGCCCCTTCGGACAAACAGTTCCTGTCCAAAGGTGTCTCTGTGGATGCTATGGTGGTGGCGGCCACTAAGAAGGAACTGGCGGATCCTTCAGTACCTGTCCATCCTCCTAATAAGGATTCTAGGACCATGGACAGGTATGGAAAGCGGGATTTTCTTCAGCTTACCTTTGCAATGCGCTGAGAATTACCTTTGTCACTTCACCAGGCTTCAAGAGATATTCTCAAGGAACTGGGGAAGTAGTCCAGGATCCTTCAGCTGCTGGGGCTCAGGAAAGATTGCCTCTCAGCTAGCTATCCTGAATTCGATATCTAACTCCTCCATGCTCATATCTTATGCAGCCGATGGAACGAGCAGAACCCGGCACAGTAGGTGTTGCTCTTTAGGACCAAGCCTGGATGCGGCTTTGTTCGGACCTCAGGTGAAGGATACTTTGACCAGATGTGAACAAGACGGTAAAACTCTTTCTGCCGTTGGAGTCCAGTTTTCCACTCCTTCTAGACCATATCCCAAGGGTCAGAAGGGGAAGAAAGCCCAAGGAGCTACACGGACACACGTGGTCAGTTTACCCTAGAGGCAGAGGGTAACAATAATAGGCAGCCCTAGAGGCAGGGGGTCCTCAGAACCAGGGCAACAGGGAGCCTCTTCCTGAGAAGCCCTTTCAGCATCCCTGAGGTGTTGCCCGACTGTCCACCCTTGGAGGCAGTCGGGAAGGATTTCGCTGTACCCAGTAGCCTGGCAATCCCTATCACAAGAGAAGTGGGTACAGTCGATTATATCCGAGGGTTACAAAATCTCTACAATCCCTTCCAGACATCTCACCCGGTCAAAGGGATTTGGCAAAACAGGAAGTCTTAAAACTCCTGGGAAAAGAGCCATCCAAACAGTGCCGGCAGACCAAGTAGGATCCGGCTTCTACTCAAGATTCTTTTTGGTCCCCAAAAGGGGGGAGATTGGAGACCAATACTAGACCTAAGCAGACTAAACAAGTCTGTCAAAAGGCAAGATTCGGATGGTCACGCTGCAATCCATTCTGCCCTTTCTGGGCAAGGACAACTGGATGGCCCAGAAGGTTTCTCCGCTGGGCTGGGAGCCAGTCATTACCAATTCAGAGCACTGCCCTTTGGCCTCACTTCAGCCCCAGAGTGTTCACCAAATGCATGGCGGTGGTCACAGCTCACCTGAGACGTCGAGGATTCCAAGTGTTTCCTTATTTGGACGACTGGCTCCTCTCCGCCACCTCCAGGGATCAGCTTCGTCCAGAGATTACACCTTACAGCTTTGCAAGAGTCTAGGAGTTTCGTGAATTTCAAAAATCCTCTCTGCTGCCTTGCCAATCTATCACCTTTATAGGCAGAGTTAAATACCGTCAAAATGTTAGCCACACTAACAAATCAAAGGATTCTGGACATCCAGAAATTTGTTCAGCTTCTGTTACAAAGCAACAAGGTCAAAGCCAGGTTTGTCTTGAAGGTTCTAGGCCTAATGGCTGCAGCCATTGTTCTTCTTCCACTAGCTCGCCTACATGCCTCCTCTGCTGGATGTTGTGTTGTTCACGCGTTGGGTCCACCATCTTGCCCATGAGACACAGAGATCTAGTTGACACAGTCTTGCAGGGCTCATCTCACGATGGTGGGTATCTTCCCTCTTCTTCAGCAGGGCCGACCATTTGTTCCCCTCCTCCAGTTGCCACAGTCACCACGGATGCCTCTCTGATCGGGTGGGGGGCATTATCAGGGCAGGATGGTCCACGGGACGGCAACCCATAGAATACCACCTGCACATAAATGTCCTGGAGATGAGAGCAGTGCTTTTAACGTTGCAAGCTTTCTTCCCACAGGGACTATTGCAGTACAGACGGACAACATGTCCGTGGTCTGGTACATCAACAAACAGGGCGGAACCAGGTCCTATCCCTTATGTCGAGAAGCTCTCAGACTTTGGCAATGGGCGATCTCTTCTCAGCGGTTTCTGATAGCAACACATCCCGGCAGGTCCAACCTATTGGCGGACAGGCTAAGCAGATCTATTCTGATGCCTCACGAGTGGTCTCTCAATCAGTCTGTAGTGGATCAGATTTTTCTGAAGTGGGGCACCCTTGTTGCGATCTTTTCGCTACCCTCAAAACAGCAAGTGCCCAGACTACTTCACACTATTTCCTTCCAGGCCAACCCTTGAGAGACTCTCTAACCCAGGATTGGCCTCGGGGACTTCTTTATGCTTTTCCTCCTTTCCATTGATTCCACAAGTCATTCAGAAAGCCACCGCTTTGAGAGCCAAATTGATCCTCATTGCTCCATATTGGCCTCGACAAATTTGGTTTCCGTCTCCTACATCATCACCTTCTGGTGCTGCCCTGGCATCTGGACCCAGTTCCGGATCTTTTGATCCACCAGTCGGGTCAGCAGCACCGAGCCATTCATTCTCTCAACCTCACTGCTTGGTTGCTCCACTTCCTTCCCTAGCCAGGCTACCAATGATTTCTGACTCAGTCAGAGACATTTTAGTGTCTTCTTTAAAGTCGTCCACTAGAACGGTTTATACTAGCAAGTGGCGCGTTTTTTTATTTGGCAAAACGCCAGAAATATTGATCCCTTCACCGGTCCAAAACATTCTGTTTTGGATTTGAGGTTTTTCATTCAGGATCGTCATCATCTACAGTCAAAGTACAAATGGCTGCTATTTCCAAATTTCATGTTGGCTTGCAGGACAATAACATCATGTCTCATAGGTTATGCAAAGCCTTTTTGAGAGGAGTTTTTCTCCTAAAACCGCCTGTGAAACATCCTCCTCCGCAATGGGATCTGAACTTAATGTTGGCATCCCTAATTCTACCTCCTTCGAACCTGTTCTTTAAAGTTGTTGACATGGAAAACTATATTTTTGCTGGCTGTTACTTCTGCAAGAAGAGTTTCTGAGATTCAGGCCCTCTGTATTCGTTCACCTTATATGGTGTTTCATAAGGATAGGGTTTCGCTCAGGACTAACCCTTCCTTTCTTCCCAAGGTTGTATCTCAAGCCAATATTAACCAATCTATTGATCTACCAGTTTTCTTTCCTAACTATTCTGACAGAGCTGAACAGAAGCTGCATTTTTGGATGTTCATCGTCAGCTCAGGTACTACTTACATAGGACTAAACAACTTAGAAAATCAGACCAATTGTTTGTCTCCTATGCAGGAAGCAGGTTGGGTCTTCCATTATCTAAAGTGACCTTATCTAGATGGTTGACTTCCACCATTTCCTATGTGTACTCTCTAAGGGGCAAACAACTATCTTCTAAGCCAAAAGCTCATTCGACCAGGAGTCTATCCACTTCTGTAGCCTTTCAGGATAGACTTCCCATTGACACTATTTGTGCAGCAGCTACTTGGGCCCATACTTTTGTGTCTCATTACAAGTTGGATTTGGCCTCCAGAGATAGGGCCAGTTTTGGTTCCACTGTTCTCAAGAGTCTGTTCCATTGAGCCACCCGGGATACAGGTGCTAGGGGCTGTCCCATCCAGCAGAATGATTGACAACTTAACATTTAGAAGTTATGTACCTACCATACCATGTTAGTTGTCTTCATCTCGCCTTCTTCTTCAAAGGCCCTCACCTCCTTCCCCTGGCCTGGACAGAACTTGGAGAGTTCCTATTAGATTGCTTCCTCTGGAGCATTGTTATGAGGACTTCTTTTAGGAACCATGGTTCCTAATTATATTAGGATAAGTCTTTAGCAGGGTTAGTTAGCTGCCAAACGAGATCTGAGGTAGTTCCGCCTTGCATCATGGGATATAGGGTTGCCTCGAGCTGGTAAAAGGAGTTCTCGCGAGGATCGGCTCAACCCATCCAGCAGATGAAGACAACTAACATGGAACGTTATGGTAGGTACATAACTTCTAATTTAATGAATTGAAGGAACTTTTAAGGAGAATATCAAGTGAATATGTTTTCAAAAGTGGGAGAGGAATGGTTTATTGATGCTTATTTTTTATTGGTTATACATATGTTGCTGGTTGTATTTAAATCATTACTAAACTAATGTCTTTCAGCTTTTCCCAGTTAGGGGTCGCCACAGTGGAACTCCAGTCTGCTAAATGATTGGCAGTGGATTTTTTTATGGTGCCAAGTTGCCAGCCCGATGCCCAACCTTCAACGAAGGCACACCCATTCACACACGCACCTACCTGCATGTCTTTAAATGTCACTCGACCGCAGGGAGGGCATGCAGACTCCACACAGAAGGTGCTCCAGCCAAGAATCAAATGGGAGAACCTCTTTACTCATGTACTATTATTTGTTCTGAAGAAGCCTGACAGTGGTTAGGTGAAAGCGCTTAACTTTTGGTATTGAATTTTGCACTGTGTTTTGTCGTACAGACTAGTTTTGCAATAGAATCTTATTGGTAATATGTTCAGGAAAAGAGGATACCCCACTGGCATAATAGAAGGGATTAAAAAATATGTGAAAGAAGGATGGGGGAAAAATATAAACCTTTGTTAGGTATTGGGTTTGATAGATCAGGTGAAAATGAAAGTATTGGAATGGAAAAAGAAATAGGAAACAAAGGTAATACAAACACCTATCAGAGAGCTTGTATTTTTAAATATGGGGAACATGCTACTGATATGCAAAAAATAATTGAAAGGAATTGGAATATAATGAAAACTGATGAGGCAATATATAAAGTCATAGGGGAACATCCGGTGTTTGTATACAAAACTGTAAAAAACTTGAAAAGTAAATTTGAAAATAAAAGTATTGCTAGAATTAGTAGAGAAAAGGATGGGGGTACCCGGAAGTGTGGACAGTGCAACCAATGTAGTGCTATAATGGAAAGTGCAACCCTCACATTGGAAGACACAAATAAAACAGTTTTAAGATTCAGGAATGGTAATTGTAGGACCCAAGATGTGATTTACTTAGCTAAGTGTACAAAATGCCCATGTTATTACGTGGGCAAAACAGAAAGATGTTTAAGAAATAGGATATACAATCATTTTTATTGCATAAAAAAGAAAGAAATGAAAAATGCATTATATAGGCACTTAGCTGCAAGTGAAATGTGTGACACCTTCAAATTTACAATACTGGAGCAAATAAAAGCTAAACTCAGGGGTGGGAATATTAGTAATAAAATAGGGGAAAAATAAATTTAATGGCAGATTTTGCTTAATGCTTCAGTATACCCGGGACTAAATGACAACAATTCTATTAAGCCTGTTTTAGAAAGTAAAACTGACTACTATTGGGGATGATATAATAAAATGTTTTTATTAATGGACATATTTTAAAATGCTTTTTAGGTGTGTAACAAATATAAATGGAATGGTTACATAAAGGAATATGGATTGTTTTGGTACTGTGCACTTTAAATTATGGAATATAATTAATTGGAAAATTAATCAAAGGAATTAATTGGTCAGAAATGTGTTTAAAACCCAGCTTGTCCATTATGGTGATGTTCTGATGAATTCTATTGAATTAGATGAAAGAGCTTAATGTTTTGTTATTTTATAATATTGTGGTTAATAAAATTCATTTTTGGATTATTCAATTGCCTTAGTGGATTCCAGCACACAGTACAGCGGACGTTACTTTTTGTGGATTTTATAGTGTGGACTTTCGCTGTTTTTTCTCAGTGTACTTGAGGATATGAAATATGATGAAGTAATGGCCAGAGAAACTGAAATAAAATTAAAGAAAAGCTCCTAAATGGAAACTCTGGACCCAGGTGCAATACCTAACTTCTGGCTAAAGTATTAACATCTTTACACAAGGATTTAGCTTTGAGTAAAAATTACTAGCATGCTCATCCTGAACAGACACCAACTTGGTTAACAACAGTAAAAACAATACTCCTTAAGAGTGAACACGTAAGCCATCCTGAAAGCTATAGACTAATAACAGATGATGTACAAACTGTATACTAGAATTGATACAGAGTTTATTGTCAGTTAGAAGAAAATTCAATCTTGGTAATGGAACAAAAGGATAACAAAAGAAAGCCATATGAAACAAAGGAACATTTGTTGCTAAGTGAAGCCATAATGGAGTATTATAAGAAAGGTGAGGAGTCTAAGTATGGCATGGATAGATTACAAAAAGTATTTGACAATATCACACATTCATGGATAAAGGAATGTTTACAGATGTATAAGATGCATCTTACATTGATCAATTATATTACAATGACCATGAAACAGTGGCAAACTACTTTGCAATTAAGCCATGACAAAGGGCAAATTATTATCCCATGGATAAAAATTCAAAGGGGGATATTCCAAGGGAATTCTTTGTCACCGCTGCTGTTTTTTCTTGCTGTTAAAACTGTTTACTTGATAGATTATGTCTTGGTTACAGTTTGGTTTCCAGAAAACAACCTTGCTTAAAGATTTCTCATCTGCTTTTTGTGGATGACTTAAAACTGTATAGCTCATCAGATGATGAGTTGACAGCACAGCTGCAAGTGGTTAAAACTTTCTCAGATGATGTAAGAATGACATTTGGAATTGATAATGTGCAAAAGCATCGCTTAAGCAGGAAATTTGCAGTACCAAAAATATCAGTCTAGGACAGGAATGTGATATAAAGGAACCTGAGCAGGAAGGAGTGTATAAATATTTGGGAATTGATAAAGATTCAGCAATAAAACATGAACTAATGCGAATAAAACTCAGTAAGGAATACTTCAAAACACTAAAACTAATATTGAAAACAGCCTTGATATCTAGAAATAAAGTCTTCATGTTTCTGAAGAAGTTCCGATAGTAAAGGAATGAAAGCGTTAATCTGACTCTTGTTTTTTATGGACTATGCACACACAATGGTGAATTTATCTGTTTGTTTAAAGTAGTTAAAGTGTATTTACCCCTGCACTACCAGACTATAACTCATTCCACACCTTTCGGCCCCAGAACTTGGACTGAAGCTCCAAAGGCAGTGGTGTTTCCATATTCATAAAGGATGCGCACACCTTCAGACTAGTAGCCCAACATAACGCATCAGAGATACTTCAGGTGCAGCTAACATATGTAAGATGGCAATTCAGGTTGTCGCCTGCTACAGGGCCCCAACCATGTCCCAAGACTCACACTCCACATTCCTAAGCACCGTGGAGAATATTAGGGTCTAACCTAACACTTTCATACTGGGCAACTTCAACTACCCCTCCATTAACTGGGAAAACTACTCATGTACCAATACAATCGCCCAACGTTTCCTGGAATTCATTAATTCCAATGCCCTGGACCAGCTCGTTCTTACCCCCACTAGAGGTAGCAACATCCTTGACCTGGTCATTACTAACATGGGCAACCATTGCTCTCAACCTCTCCTTGGTTAGATCCAACCACAATCTATTCACCATGGAAATACACCCCCCCACACCCCCACCCCCCAGAAAGGTAACCACCATGAAAAACTTCTCCAAAGCTAACTTTGGGCTCCTAAAAACAGAGGTGGCTAACTTCACGGCACCCATGCAAATGGAGAACAATTGCATGACCGCTGAATCATAGACCAGTGCACTGTACGAACACGTACACAAATGCATGGATCTCGCCATACCCAATAGAGCCAAGCTGCTCTCCTCCAAAAAAAGAAAGCCAATCTGGTGGTCCCCTGCCATAAACAAACTCTACAACAGAAGGAGGAAACTGATGCAGAATAAGATGAAGTCCCAAGACTGGAACAACTCCCTTATCAGCCTCAACAAAAAGTTGAGATCCCTCATCAAATCCTCTAAAGCTAGCTATAAAATCAGAACTGCAGCAGACAGTAAAGACAACCACAAGGCCTTCTATAGTTATGTAAAGAATCTCCATGGCAATACTCAGGTTTGCTGTGAGCTACTGCACAATGGTACTTCCTATACCGAGCCAACAGATATTGCCAATGTACTGGCTGACCCCTCTCTCCCCCATCAAAGGACCAATCACAATACTAGTGGATTGCCAGGCACCCAGTATTACTGCTGCACAGGTTAAACAGCACTGTCCAAGGCCAAGAATACAGCTTCTATGGGACCTGACAATATCCCTCACTGTGTTCTGCATGAACTACAGAGTGAACTGGCACCACACCTGTGTGTCCTGTTCAATCACAGCCTCACCCCAAGCTTTGCCCCTAATGAATGGCGTACTGCTACAGTCATCTGTCTCCACAAAGGAGGAGTGACTACAGACCCTGGGAACTATCGCCCCATTAGCCTTACAAGTCTGATATGCAAAGCTATGGAACGCATCATCATGAACCTAATAAACAGGGATATAGGGAATCTTCAAACTCTGGATCCCACACAGTTTGGTTTTGTGAAAGGTAGATCATGCCTGCTCAACCTGGTCAACTTCTTTGAGTCAGTCATCAGAGCTATGGATGAAGGCAAGGTGATTCATACAGCCTATCTTGATCTGGCCAAGGACTTTGATACTATTCCCCACTCAGGAATCAGAGAAAAACTCATTAAGCTAGGCATCAACCCCTGTATCACTAGATGGGTTGCAAAGTGCCTCACAGATAGAACTCACAATGTGAAAGTAGCTGACTCCAAGTCAGACTGCCAACCTGTCATGAGTGGAGTCTCACAGGGTTTGCTCCTGGGTCCTCTCCTGTTTGGTATCTACTTCTCTGAAGTCCAGGCCAACCCAAAGGGACTCTGGCTGACAAAGATCACAGACGATTGCAAGTTGGGAGCTATTATTAACTCCCCAAGTGATGTTGACATCCTAAAGAAAGGCCTCACTGAGACTAGCGACTGGTGTCAGAACCATGGCCTTAAGTTGAATTCCAAAAAATGTGTCATCATCCCCTTTGTGAAAAACCTGGTTCCCATGAATTACCACATCGATGGTAGTCCACTGAACACAGAAGGAGTTATAAGAGATCTGAGAATACAGGTTGACAACAGCCTCTCTTTTGACCACCACATTGCCACTGTGGTCAGAAAGTCCTTCTATGTGGCACATTTCATTACTAAGGGTTTTGCATCCAGGAAGAAAGAGTTTATAGTCTCCCTCTACTCTTCCCTCATTAAGCCAATTATCGAGTACAATGCCCCATTTAGCATGTACCTTGACTAGACACCTGCAGCACCTGGAGAGGCCACAAAAGTACCTCTCAAAGAGGATCCTAGGCCTTAAACACATGTCCTACATGGACAGACTCAAAAAACTCCGGCTATTCTCTGTCTTATATCATCTACTAAGAGGCGATCTCTGCTTGACTTACAAATCCATGTCTGACCCAGTTCTGTTAGAAATGTTACATTTAAAGAAATCCCAATCCCTCCGCACCACATGCTCCAGAGACTTCAACCTCATTACCACAATCAACAGAACATGCTGGAGGGACAGGTTCATAACCCAAAGACTGCCCATACTCTGAAATAGACTTCCCATACATGTCAAGCAGAGCATTATGGCACTCTTCAAGAGAAATCTTGATGAGTGGATGAGAAATAGAAAATTCTCCCTGGGGATCACTCCAGTGGCTCTACTCGACAGAGGCACTGGGAACTAAGGTCGGCTGGCATGATGACAGGGTAGTCCTATAGGCTAGGCTTGTAAAGGCTCCAAAGCCGAAGGAGAGGTTGCAGTCAACCTGTGTCCCCAGATCTCTTATAACGCCTTCAGTGTTCAGTGGGCTCCCATGAATGCTGTAATTAGTGTGAACTGATTTTTTACAAAGGGGATGACAATGCATTTTTTGGCATTAAGCTTAAAACCATGGTTTTGACACCAGTCATTGGTCTCAGTGAGGCCCTTCTGTAGGATATCTACATCACTTGGGGAGTTAATAATGACTCCCAGCTTACAGTCATCTGTGAACTTGATCAGCCAGAGTGCCTCCGTGTTGGCCTGGACTACTGAGAAGTAGATGCCAAATGGGAGAGGACCCAGGACAGATCCCTGTGGGACTCCACTCATGACTGGTTGGCAGTCTGACTTGGAGTCTGCTACTTTCACACTGTGGGTTCTCTCTGTGAGCCAGTTTGCAACCCACCTAGTGATATAGGGGTTGATGCCTAGTTTGGTGAGTTTATCAATAATTCCTGAGTGGGGAATGGTATTAAAGGCCTTGGCCAGATCGAGGTAGGCTGTATGAACTGCCTTGCTCACATCTACAGCTCTGGTGACTGACTCAAAGAAGTCAACCAGGTTGAGTAGGCATGATCTACCTTTCACAAAACCAAACTGAGTGGGATCTAGAGTTTGGAGATTCCCTATATCCTTGTTAATTAGGTCCATGATGATGCACTCCATAGCCTTACATATCAGACTCATCAGGCTAATGGGGCGATAATTCCCAGGGTCTGTAGTTGCTCCCCCTTTATGGAGAGGGATGAGTGCAGCAGTGCACCATTCAGTAGGGACAAAGTCTGAGATGAGACTGTGATTGAACAGGCACACAGATGTGGTGTCAGTTCACTTTGTAGTTCATGTAGAACACATCCAGGGATATTGTCGGGTCCCATGGAAGCTGTATTCTTGGCCTTGGACAATACAGCTGCAGTAATTCTGGGTGCCTGGCATTCCTCCGGTACTGTGATTGGTCCTTTGGGGAGGAGAGGGGGGTTAAAGTTGGCACTGAATATGTTGGCCAGTATGTTGGCAATATCTGTAGGCTCAGTATAGGAGGTACAATTCTGCAGTGACTTAGAGCAAACCTGGGTATTGCCATGGAGATTATGGATATAAATATAGAAGGGTTTGTGGCTGTTTTTAGTATCTGCCACAATTCTGCCTTCATAGCTGGCTTTAGAGGTTTTGATGAGGGATCTCAACTTTTTCTTGAGGGAGTTTTTCCAGTCTTGAGACTTCACCTTTTTCTGCAACAATGTCTTCCTTTTATTGTAGAGTTTATTAATGGCAGGGGGCCACCAGATTACCTATTTTTTTGGAGGAGAGTGTCTTGGTTCTGTTGGGTATGGTTAGTTCCATGCATTTATGTACATGTTCTTACAGTGCATTGGTGTATGATTTGGCAGTCATGCATCTATTTTCCATTGACATGGGTGCCGTGAAGTTCACCACCTCTGTTTTTAGGAGCCCAAAGTAATCTCTGGAGACGTTTTTCATGATGGTTACCTTTGCGGGGGGTGTGGGTGATATGTGGATTTCCATGATGATTAGTTTGTTGTCGGATCTAACCAGGGAGGAACTGACTATTGGTGTAGAACAACGGTTGCCCATGTTAGTAATAACCAGGTCATGGATTTTTTAGGTAGGATAAAGGAAGAGCTTTGGGATAGTGACATCACTTTTTTGACCATCGATGTAGTGGATTTGTTCACTTGTATTCCTAGAGATGAAGGGCTAGATATGTTTGCAAATTGTTTATATAAAATGTCGGGCTTCCCAAATGAAAGGGTAAATTTAATAGTGGACTTTATGGGTTTAGTTCTAGACCATAACTACATATATTTTGAAGGGGAATACGTTAAACAAAATAAAGATGTTGCTATGGGAGCTTCATGTGCTCCCATATTTGCAAACTTGGCCCTATTAGATTGGGAATTAAATAAGGTTTTGGTTTTGAGTATTTCCAAAATGTTAAATTATATGCAAGATTTTTAGATGATATTTTTATTTTGTGGAACAATTCCATGGGGAAATGGAGGAATTTGTTACTTATTTAAATTCCACTACTAGTTTTTTAAAATTTACCCATATGAGCAACCCCTTAGTAATCAGTTACCTTGACACTCAGATATATAAAACTGCAGGTGATTTCAAATCTAAAAAATACTGAAAACCTACATTCAGCAACTCTTATCCTGAGTACTCGAATAGTCACCCCCAACATCAAAAGGCTAGTATTGTGAAAGGCCAGATGGTGCGGGTGGCTAGAATGACATTAATGGTTAGTGACTTAGATGAGGAATTACAGAAAGTTGCTGTAATGTTTTATGAAAGAGGGTACCCACATTGGATGGTACAAGAGAATGTTAATTATGCTAAAAAGGAATGGGGGAAAAGATTCAAACCCTTGTTAGGAAATTTTAACATGTTGAGAGAATCAAGTCATGGAGAGAAAAACAATGTTGAGAGGGCCATGGTTCTCCCCTACTGGGGTAGGGTTGGTAAAGTGAAGGACATCATTGAAAATAATTGGGCTATCCTTAGGAGGAACCCTACTTTAAGAGGAGTGGTAGGAGAGAAACCCACCTACGTTTATAAAACTGGGGGAAATATTAAAAAAAAGTTTTGAACAGGTAAAGAATTATCAAGGTAATAGGCAAAATGGAACCAAGAAATGTGGGACCTGTTCACAATGTTGTTATATAGTGGACATTAAAAGTGTTATCTTGGAGAACACTTTAAAATCAAAAGTAGAATTCATTAAGGGTAACTGTCAAACATCTGAGGTCATATACCTCGCCTTATGCAAAGGGTGTCCAGCATATTATGTTGGAAAAACCGAAAGGCGATTAAGAAACAGGATTTATGAACACATATACCAGATATCCACAAGGAATAATAATAATGCATTGTTTAGACATTCGTTAGTTTGTAAGAATTTTCAAGGGTTCCACTTTGGTAATTTAGAGAAAGTTGTAGTTAACCCTAGAGGGGGGATTATAGAAATCTGACTGAAGAAAAAGAGGTAAAGTGGCAAATTAAGCTGCAGGCAGGTCAAGGGGTAGGGTTAAATGAAGATGTGAAGTTGTTAAATCTCGCTGTTTATTCTCACTTATGGGTTTGGAGCCGATCCTCGGCTCCGACACGACTGATCGCAAAGCTCAAGGTTTGCCAGTAGCTCGAGAACAAGCCCCTTATCCCATGATGCACTGCTGGAATTACTTTAGCTCTAGTTTGCCACGGCACAGATCTCGGTGTTCCAGATAGCTCGGACCAATTTTATTGGATAGATTTGTCTATATGCAAGTTTAAGAAACTTTTTCTTGACTTTCTTGTTAGGATAGTTTATATATATATATATATATATATATATATATATATATATATATATATATATATATATATATATATATATAGATTTAGACTTAGATTAAATTTTTGATAAGTGCCTTGTGTTGGCTTGGTTTTTTCTATAGAGTTGGCCTAGTAGTTGGCCTTGTATTTAACCACATTCTTAGCAGCAGTTTGTTAGATAATTTCTTGAGTGCGTTTTTTCAGTTGTTTAAATTTGTCCAAATTTAAAATAGAGATGTCTGATGAGAAAGAGAAGCCACATCCTAAATCTGGCTTCAAAAAATGTCCGGATTGTGGACAAAAAAATGTCAGTCACTGACGGGCATGTTCAGTGTGTTTATTGTCTGGGGGCATTACACCTCCAAGTCTCTTGTAGCATCTGTCACTCCTCTTCCAGGGTACTTTTAGAGAGAAGGAGGAAAATGGTGGATTAGTGGTTTACTTCCGCACCCCTTCTCAGAAGCACTGGGTGACCAGGATGGTGCTAGTAAATCCTCAAAGTCATCCAAGTCTTCTGGTGACTCCAAAGCATCGAAAAAGGCTAAAAAAATGGAGGGTGTAGGTCATTGGTTCCACTGCCCTTGGAACCAAGTGTCCCTTCTGTTCGGAGTCAGCTCACAACTTTGGAGCCAGTTTCTCAGATTCCCTCATCTCCTCTGCTCCAATCAGCACCCTTGGTGCACTCCTCAAAGTCTTCTGTCAGCCTCTCAGATCTGCATATGGACCGGTTGGTGCAGAAGCTTTTACAGGCACCAGGCCTTGCCAAATTGTTGTCGGCTCCAATGCCTTCGTCGGAACCGAAGACCATTAACCTGGACTTGACTGCTCGTCCTCCGAGCCTTACTGGACTTTCGGAGCAGGAGGAGCCCGACATGATGGTTGTTGAGCCTGTGGAGGTAAGACCTGCTCTGGTGTTATCGGTTCCATCTACTCGGATGTCATCGGTACCAACCAGGGACTCTAGGAGCCGACACTCTCCTGTCGTGTTCAGAGAGGATAGTCGTACTGATTTGTCAGTGCCGACTCTTCCTCTCGGGGCTTCGGCTCGGATGAGCTTGGCTCCTACCTCGGGCTCGGAGCCCATGGCCTCAGTGCGGGAGGATCGGACAGTCCCTTAGGATCTGTCTACCCCTTCTCATTGGAGCCATGGTGCATTCGATGCCATGAGGAGAGTCCTGTCTCCAAAGACATCATCAGCATCAGGTCTGGCTTCCTCCCCTCAAGTGCCTGTGTCCGCTTCTGCTTCTACCGGTCAGCCCAAGCGTAGAGACCCTGAGCCTCAAGTAGCCCCACAGGGTGCCCCCTGCTCTTCTGAGACCTCCCCAGATGCTCCCACTGAGAAGGTACCCAGGAAGAGACTGTGCAAGAGAAGGCATTTGGACTCAACACAGGAGTCTTTGACATCTGACACTGACTTGGATGAGTCAGAAGGGTCCCCTCGATCCCCCTCTGAGGATATCTCCTTTGCGGAGATATTAGAGATCCTTAATCAGAGGGGTAGTTGGCAGTCCAAAAGCCCTACTAAAGATGAGTCAGTGCTCTTGAAGGCTTTCGGGTCTCAACCTCCCACCTCTTGGGTGTCTCCACCTTATGATGAGCTCATGGAGCTGATATCTCATAAGGCATGGGAGTCTCTGGAGGCCATGGAACCTGTCCCTCGGAAGCCAAATAAGTTCATCTCTGCCCCAGTGGACAAAGCTTTTTTGACTAAGGGAGTGCCTGTTGATGCCATGGTGGTGGCGGCGGCAACCACCAAAAAGGAAACGTCTTGAGACGTCCTCATCTATCCATCCTCCTAACAGAGATTCCAGGATCATGGATAGATATGGGAAATGCAGATTTATTTCAGCAACTTTTTCCCTTCGATCACTGAATTATTTAACCCATTTTACAAGACTACAAAGAGATCTCCTGAAAGAGCTAGGAGATACTCTCCAGGGTATGGTAGCTGCAGGGATTGCTGACAAAGTTAACACCCAGCTCGCTACCCTAAACTCGATTGTGAACTCGTCCATGCATCTCATATCTTACGCAGCTGATGGTTCGAGTAGAGCCACTAGTTCAGGCATTGCCCTGCATAGACAACCTGGATGTGGCTCTGTTCCTTTGCGGAGCCTTTCAAGTCTTCCTTTATCAACACCCCATTTAATGGCTCATCCCTGTTTGGGCCCAAGGTAAAGAAAACTAACCAGGTGTGAGCAGGAAGGGAAGACTCTATCTGCTGTTGGAGTCTGTTTTTCTACCCCTACTTGGCCCTATCCCAAGGGCCCTAATGGCGGAAAGATGTAGTTCTGAAAAGCAGAGGGAGCCTTTCAGGACACACATGGAGAAACCCCCTCTAGAGGCAGAGGAAGGGGTTATAATGGAAGATGACGCCTGCACAGTAGGGGGGATCCACAACAGCAGGGTGACAGAGGCCAGTTCTCTGGTCAGCCCTACCAGCGCTCCGGGTCGGCTGTCTGGCTCTGGAGGCAGTTGGGGATCGCTTATCTTTGTACCCAGAAGCCTGGCTAAGCATAACATCCAATACCTGGGTACAAAGCATCATTTCCAGAGGGTATTTCATACTGTTCTCTTCCCCTCCCATTCCTGTCAACAGAATCCCAGATGTTCCACCCATTCTCAGGGAACAAGCAACTATAGAGGTCCACAAGTTGCTAGAAAAAAAAGAGTCATCCAGCCAGTCCCAGCAGACCAAACTGGATTCAGAACTTACTCAAGATTCTTTTTGGTTCCAAAGAAAACAGGGGACTGGAGACCTATCTTGGACCTCAGCATGACTCAACCAATTTGTAAAAAAAGAGAAGTTCTGAATGGTCATGCTTCAGGCCGTTCTTCCCTTTCTAGGGAAAGGCGATTGGATGTGCTCCATTGATCTCAAGGATGCGTACTACCACATAAAGATGGACAGACACTCCAGAGATTACCTGCATTTCTGGCTGGAAGCCAATCACTACCAGTTTCGAGCCCTGCCCTTTGGTCTCACTACAGCCCCCAAAGTGTTCACCAAATGCATGGCAGTGGTCATGGCTCACCTGAAGCGTCTAGGATTCCAGGTGTTTCCATATCTAGTCGATTGGCTCCTCACCGCTACCACCAGGCATCAGTTGATTCAGGCAACACAATCTACTCTGACACTCTGCCACCACTTAGACATTACAGTCAACTTTGAAAAGTCTGCTTTGTCACCATCACAGCATACCGTCTTTATAGGAGCAGAGTTAGATACCTCAACCACCACTCTACATCTTCCAGTTGAAAGGAACTCACCTCTTCGCCAACACATCAACTCATTGGTGTCGAAGAACAGAGCTACAGCCGCAGAGGTCTTGAAGGTACTAGGTTTTATGATGGCAGCAATTCTAGCCATTCCACTTGCAAGGATGCCTATGCGAATTCTTCAATGGCTCCTGTTCGCTCAATGGTCTTACCAGAAATTGCCAATGAACTATATGATTCTCATCACAAACTCTTGCAAGAGGGACCTTCGGTGGTGGTTGACGTCTCTTCATGTCACAATAGGAAGACCCTTTGTGCCCCCCCAGTAGCCACTGCGACCACGGACGCTTCCCTGATAGGGTGGGGGGGGGCACTTTCAGGGAAAGACTGCCCAAGGCACATGGACAGATCAAGAGTCACATCTGCATATCAATGTTCTGTAGCTGAGAGCAGTACTTCTGGTGTTGCAGTACTTTCAGGACTCTCTTCCTCTAGGGACAATTGCAATTCAGACAAACAACATGTCAGTGGTCTGGTACTTGAACAGACAGGGCAGAACCAAGTCTTATCCCCTTTGTCGAGAAGCCCTCAGGGTATGGCAATGGACTGTGTCATCCCAGCATTTTCTGTTAGCAACACATATCCCGGGAAAAACCAACGTGATAGCAGACAAGTTGAGCAGGGCAATCCTGTTGTCTCACGAGTGGTCTCTCAACCAACATGTTGCGGACATGATTTTCTGCAAATGGGGCCAGCCTTGCTGCGAACTCTTTGCCAGTCACATCAATACCAAATGCAGAAGCTACTTTGCCCTAATACCACCTCCAGGACTCCCCCCGAGATGCACTCGTACACGATTGGCCTCCGGGTCTCCTATATGCGTTCCCTCCAATTCCATTGATACCCAGGTTTTTGCAGAAAGTAAAGTCGCTGGAAGGACTTTTATCCTTACAGCCCCCCATTGGCCTTGACAGATTTGGTTCCCTTTTCTTCACCATTATCTGCTGGAGGATCCATGGACCCTGGACCCAGTTCCAGACCTCTTGACACACCTGTCAGGGAACCTCCATCCTTCATTGCAGTCTCTAAAGCTGACTGCTTGGCTGATCCACTTCCCCTAATAGCCAGGCTTCAGTCACTCTCAGATGACACAAGACAAATTCTATTGTCTTTTCATAAGCCATTCACCAGAAAACTATATCGCAGTAAGTGGAAAACGTTCTCCATTTGGGCCAGTATACAAAATTGACCCTTTCCGAACTCCTTTGTCATCCATTTTAGAGTTTTTGACAATGATTTTTAAGGAAGGAGCAGCAGCTGCCACAGTTCGGGTTCAGTTAGCTGCCATATCTAATTTCCACCTTGGATTGGATGGGTTAAATACTATGACCCATAAGTCATCTAAGGTTTTTCTCAAAGGTGTTTTTTACATGAGTCCTCCTGTCAAAATCCCTTATTCTCCCTGGAATTTGAATGTTATGCTATCTCAAATAATTCTTCCCCCCTTTGAACCAGATTCATCTTGTGATCTCAAATTTTTGTCCTGGAAAACTATTTTTCTGGTGGCCATTACTTCTGCCCGCAGTGTCAGAGCTTCAAGCATTATCTATCAGACCTCCTTATATGATTTTCCATGCTGATAGAGTATCTCTCAGAACAAACCCCTCCTTTTTGCCTGAAGTCTGTTCTGAGTCTAATATCAGTCAGGTCATTGAGTTGCCAGTCTTTTTTCCCAACCATTCCAACAAATTAGAGTACATGCTGCACAAACTTGACGTGCACAGACAGCTCAGATTTTATCTTGATAGAACTAAGGATATTAGAAAATCAGATCAACTCTTTGTATCCTTTTCGGAGACCAGTGGCTAAAACAACCCTTTCAAAATGGTTATCAGATTGTATCTCATTTGTTCATGCAACTGCTAACATACCTTTGCCACACAAAGTAATGGCTTATTCAACCAGAGCCGTTTCTACGTCGTCTGCTTTTCAAGCTAAATTGCCCCTTGATAACATTTGTGCTGTAGCCACTTGGTCTAAGCCTCATACCATTATCACTCATTACAAAGTAGATAAGGCTTCCAGGGACAGGTCTTCTTTTGGTTCTACGGTCCTGAAAAATGTACTCCTGTGAGACACACAGGATTGCGGGTGCTAGGGATGCTACCCATCAGTGGGAATAAATAGCGAGATTTAACAACTTCACATAAAGAAGTTATGTACTCACCATAACATTCCATGTGAGTTGTTTGTCTTGCCTTTATTCTCACATCCCTCCCTCCATCCCCCTCCTGGCTGACAGTTGACTTAGAGGCTAGTATCATCCTGGTTGTTCAATACTTCTTCTTCCTTCTTGGGGAGTCCACCCCTTACAGGGGTATATATACACGCAGCAAACAAGATCTGAGGTAATTCCAGCAGTGCATCATGGGATAAGGGGCTTGGTCTTGAGCTACTGGCAAACCTTGAGCTTTGCTATTGGCCGTGTCGGAGCCGAGGATCAGCTCCGAACCCATCAGTGAGAATAAAGGCGAGATAAACAACTCACATGGAACGTTATAGTGAGTACATAACTTCTTTTTATTTCTGTTAAACCCCTGCTAATAAAAAGAGCTAGGGATAAAAGATTGTTAGATTTATTTAGCATGGTTTGGGGATGAGTTTAAATGTTTTTACACATTTTTGTACTGACATGGTGATGGTGTCTTTAAATGCATTTAAATTGTGTGTGATGTCATCATTGACATAGGGCTATATATATTGCATTTTATAGAAGGTTTGTATTCTGATGAAGTCCTTTTTTTTGGGGGGATGAAAGCGCTAAATTAATACTTTTAAACGTTATTAATAAATAGTGGTTATTTGTGGAAAGTTTAAGCTGCAAACAGTGGATTTCTTTTTTATTTATTTGCAGGTCAAGAATGTTGCTTCCTCTAGTGGGGGTAAGAATGAGCTGGTCCAAAGCATTGGAATTGATGAATTCCAGGAAGTGTTGGGCCAGTGTATTGGTGCATGAGTAGTTTTCCCAGTTGATGGAGGGGTAGTTGATGTCAGCTAGTATGAGAGTGTTGGGTTGGACCCTAATAGTTTCCAGGGTGCTTAGGAACGTGGAGTGCAAGTCTTGACACATGGTTTTGGACCTATAGCAGGCTACTACCTGAATCGCTGTCTTACCCAGTGTTAGTTGTACCTGAAGTATTTCAGATGCGTTATGCTGGGCTACTAGTGTTAGAAACCCAAAAGACAGAGAAATTAAACAAAGGCAAAAATATAAATTAGGCTGGTCTCTGCTACAGACTTTTTCTTCTCATTAGGGCTACTTTCTTTGAACCATCTGGCTTGATGGACCAGAAATGTGAATTGTGGATGAAACTTTTCTTGGTGTCCATCTCTTCCATATATCAGATTACCATACTCAAAAGATTTTATATACAACAATCATTATCTTGTCTTCCATAATTACCAAGTCTGTCTCCTAATTTTGTTCAGAATGTGATTTCTCAGCTGTTCTAAATCAGTCTTTTCATGAATTTAGGGTAACAAAGTGGAAGTGTTCACAAAGTGTGCTGTTTTGTCAAAAGGAGCTGCATTTGTTGTTCATTGTGAATATTTTTGTTATGGGGAGAAATCCTTCTACATCCTTCATTCAGGGTCTGTGCCCACTCAACCTCACTCTATATTGTCAGATCTGGGATTGCTGTACCTTAAGGGTATGGGAATATTCTCCCTTGCAGCAGTTTACCAGACTTGTGTGAATCAGGCAAATGGCTGAAAATGTCATGTTGCAAAATCTGTTTTCAGCCTGCCTTATTTTTCTCCATTTATATATTGCTTTCCTTCCCTGATACTGATAGAAGGGAGGAACATATCTTCAGTGTGCTAAACGTTCACCTCTGCTTAAAATTCTAATTCCCTATGGTACACAAGTATAGGTGGAAATACCAGTTATTTATCCTTGCTTGCAGTAGGATGGAAGTTACATTTATCAAATACATTTTATCCAAAAGGATTGACAAGTACATTTTTTATCAAAAAGGTTAATAGGCTCTTAGTCAGTGTGGTGCCAAAAGACTCAAATGAGTGCTGAGGGAATGTTTGCTACCTGAAGTGCATGTGTTAGTCGAGTTTCCATAGTGGTTGTGTATTCTACAGACATTTAGTGATCAGTGAATATTTGTAGTAAGCCCGGACCTGCATTTCAGGAATAGTACATCCTTTGGGAGGGCTGGCCTCCAAAGCATTTTGCACTGGAGCATTCCATCTGTTTTTTGGGCTTTCTCTACAACTAGGGGTTACTGTTGCAACGCTACTTGAGATTTTGTTACAGTGTTTTATCCACTGGAGAGGGCTACAGTATAATGGATATATAAATACTCACCGTACCAGCTGACCTTTGGGATTGAACACTGCAGCAGGTATATTACTTCATCCCACTCATCTTCCTTACCTGGTTACTGTAGTTTGTACAGTATGGCAGCAGAAACTTGCATAAATAAATTTTGGACATGTAGTTCTGTAACTTTGTCATTTGGTGTATTTGCTTTTACATCCATCTGCCTGATCATTTAGGGTGAAGAAATGGGACTGTGAGTCGTCTTCGAGTATAGTCACTGTAGCAATGAATCATAATCCCACATATCACAGTTCTCCCAGCCTGCATTTTAAGAAAACAGTGTCTTTTTAACTTGTATGTCCCAATAATGGCTCACTTTAGTCTTAATTTTCTTAACTTAGATATGTGGCTCTTTTTTGTCTAATGAGTCTGTACATGCTTTAATCAGTTCTTCTCATTGCCTTGATAATGAACACCTCCCACTCACTTTAGCTCATTTTTTTAAAATAAATATTCTTTATTAATGTCTGGTATTAATATAAACATAACAGTGCACATCATTCTCCAGCAGAGTTGAAAAATTATATTGACTGGTGTACCATGATCTTTACATTCAATCTTTGTTTCTCTTCAAAATTTATCAGCATTATTTTGAACATTTCAGTCTTAAAGGTGCTTTTAACTTGCAGACACTTTACCAGTTCTTAAGTAAAACTCACACAATAACAAACAATAACATCCTAAGTCTATAGCATTAGGAAGAGTAAGAACAAGTCTGAAATATAGCATTCAGATAATTATGTATACATTCTTACACTCATGATAAAGTAGTAATTCAAAGCAAAAAAAAAATATTTGTATTATATATTAGAAGGTGACTATCTCAGTCATTAATCTAACAAGTAAGTAATCATTCAAAGATTAATATTAATGCCAAATCCAGCTACAGGACCTAATATATTGACAGCTCTTAGCATTACGAAGAAGAAAAAGCAGTTAAAAAGACTTGGTATTAAAATCAATACTGAAATTCATCTTTCTTTTTAAGGGATGCATACATATCAGGAGCATGTATGGGAACCCTGCCTTTGCCCCTCCATGCAGTATTCTGGTCGAATGTTGGCATCTTCAGCACTTGGAATGGACAGAGGTAGGAGTTGCTTACAGTAGAGCTACAAGGAGAATGTAATGGCATTGAACTGCAGGACTGTGCTTTATTTCGTAGTGTTCCTGTAGTGGAACTGGAAGACCATTGGTCATATCCACAGGAGTATCCACACTGAGAGGTGGATGAAGTCATGGATAGTGTGGACACTGAATCTTCTTCAGAACAGCATGTGTCATGTCTCTAAGCACATTTATCCCCTAGCATGGCCACCAGGGCCAGTTGCCATTGCCTGCATCCTTTAGGATGCACTGATGGATATCACTTGTGTCATCAGTGTCCTTACCAGGTATGTCTGCTCCAGATCCTTATATGCTATGTCCCTGCATGAACTGATGGAAATCTACAGTAGTTGCTTTTTCTCATGCAGTCCATGCAACACACTCAGCATCTCTGTCATGGTGCAAGTAACAGCCGTCAGTGTCAAGATCAGTGACTTGTACATCTGCTGAATGATTCCAAGGATGACATCCAGATCTAGGAATCATAGTGGTAATGATCACCTACTCACGTATCACTATTGCTGGGTACATGCACCTGAGATGCAGAGTGGCCCTCTGAATCCATCTGTGATGGTGACACCTGTGTAACAGAAGAGTGGCTGATATGGATTGAATGGCCTTTTCTGAACACAGCTAAAGCCAGAGGTTCATCCTGCCTCTCCAATGTCACCTCAGCTGCGACTGATGTGTGAACGCTGTCTACTTTTAGCATTGTTGTCTGTGCCACTGTCTTTTTTAATCATGGATGGTTCCATTGTCTGCCACTAGTGACCCACTGACATCAGGCATGTTCTGGCCTGTTATGCTGGAGACCTTCCCAGTGAAACTTGTAATTGCATACATGTAACATGTCTGTGGCAGTACTATAAGTTAGAGGTGACTCCCAGCACCATGTGCCGCACTGACTGCTACATGTCAGCTATTTACAAAGTCCACAAACACATATGTACCTTGTGGTGCAGTTTGCCTTTGTTGCATCCCTGATGTTCCTGAATAATAGATATGTATATGTGTTTGCCTGAGTAAAACATTCACATTTACAAGTTGCTATCCTGCAGAGATTAAACATGCTACTACTCACTTGGTGAAAACCACCCTGCAGACACACAGGCAGTTCTCACCAACTAATCTCACATCCAGTCTACCACCAGGTATCAGTAAGGAATACCAGGAATTTCTCCATCTCCATAAGAAGCCTATGTGTTGGTGGTCTATCCATCTCTGGCAATTTTGTTTGTCTTGGTCTTGCTATGCAGTGGTATATCAGGAATTCATGATTCACCTGTGCTGTTGTCCTGCTGTGGCTTCCCACTGCATTGATGTCCTGCACCAGACCCTACCATATCTGATCCTGAAAGGCTTGCCTGCTTCACTCTTGTCTAGGATGCACATGTTATATGTGTGTAGGACTCTTAGTACCACCTCTAAAATTCTGTGTCGTGAATTTTTTCTAACCATTGCTGTTTCGTCGGTCCAGTTGCAAGATGTATACATCTGTGGGCTACACTTTTGAATTATTGTCTACGTGTGGGTATGCCAGCCAACAACTGATTCAGCACAATCCTCAGCCACCTTATGGTGGCCTAAGCCCTGTATATTACTATAGTGTAACCATTACAACACTGTGCCATAGTGAATATGATATATCCATGGTTGCTGTCCATCAGACTTTAGCAGATAGTAGTCTGTCCTTGGTGTAGTGGAGGACTCAGCTAGCCTGCAGCATGTCATGCTGTTCATATACATATGGGGCTGTGTTGAGAAACTTACACAACAGAACAGTGACTGGGTCTGACTTTGTTCCCTATGCCCTGTCAGGTTGAGCTCCTTTCAGAAGAAATGGAAACTGTCCTGCCCAATTAGGTTGAACTCCCCAAGCCTCTAAGTCCCCTGTTATTGCTTCTACAATGTTACTGCACACACTGAAATGCTCTCTTACAGTTCCTGGTGATTCCATGCATTTGTGTGAGGTCTTAGCAGTCCTGAGGTTCATTATGAGTACTCTTTGTCTGTGGTCAGGTTTCTTATATTGCAGTATATTCTAATAGCCACTACATTCTGATTCTGTGAGTTGCTTGCCATGACACTGCCTAATGAAATATGGCAACCACAGTTTTTATTGCACTAAAACTAGATTTGAAGCATAAAAAGTATGCTAATTAGGTGATTTTGTGTGATTATTTCTCAATTGTACTTATAATGTGATGCATTATCAGCCATAATCTGAGCTATCATACCCATGTTTGCTCCTTCCTGGGCTGTGTAGCTGAGTACAGTGTGCACAAGCACACAGACTCTGATAAGCCTGACTGTAGTACTTTCACTTTGCATCACATTACTGTTATTTTACATCACACTGTTGTTAATGTGCACTGAACTTCCCTGATGACTGTTGGTATGCATAATGTGGTATATATTTTATTTGGCCATGTGTACCAGCCTACCATTTTTCTCCCAGATTAGACAATGGAAGTGGCTTCAGCAAGCACTGCCTCTGGTAGGACTCCTACTTGGTGCAGTAGAGAGTGTACTATCTTCCTTTACTTGCTGCACAGGGACCATAGGGATCATCTTCTAGGGAAGTAAGAGGATCCCATTTACAAACGAAGCCTGCTCCATGTTTGATAGGGTATTGAATGATGCCACTGACAAGCAGAGCAGGTGCAATATAGTGAACTGCAGAAGTGCCACCCAGACCTTTTACACCAGTGGAGAAATAATTTAGACAGAGAGAGCTGCTTTTTATTGAAAACAATCTGTTCTTGGTTTGGCACTGTACAGTAGGCCTACCATCAGTTGCCGTAACTGCCTTCTGTTGTAAAGGCTATGCTGCACTGATTACTGTTTGTTTTATGTTTTCCATCTGTTCAGGAGTTAAAATTAATGAGGATGGCCTGCCAGATTAGGTGAGGCAGGCTCTCCAGTTAGTGAGGTAAATGTAGTGTATTGTAGGCAATAATGAAGTACTTCAGTAAAGTGTCAAACACATTACTACTCTGTTGTATTTGTGTATTTTTGGGCTGCTTTATTTTCTTTTTATTATGTATATTTTTTCTTCTGGAATTAGCTATGGTGCAGACAGTGGTCATCACACTCTGCATTAGCTACCATTAGTCTCCAGGCTTGTTGCTTTACAGACTGATGATGGGTTAGCCTGTAGAAAGAGACCTGGAAGATTTGCTGGTGACATTTGTAGTACCTCCCACAAAGGGACAAAAGATTCACATTTCAGACTGGTGCAGAGGGGTCCTCCAGATTGTGCCTACATATGATGTCAGTCACAGAGACGACTCACATTTTGGGGACACTGACATTTGGGTGGGTTATCCTCTGAGCTGGTCATCAGACTTGCATCACCCCTCCATCTCCCCATCATTGTGTTCCCTACCCTTTTGTGTCACTCCTTATTCCCTCTTTTAAGTCCAGTGTTTCCCTTCACCAGTTGTCCACTCTCTGATAGCCAACATCACTTCACTGTTGCCCTCCTTATGTGTCTCTACCTTTTCT
Organism: Protopterus annectens; assembly: GCF_019279795.1. Classification (NCBI taxonomy): domain Eukaryota; kingdom Metazoa; phylum Chordata; order Ceratodontiformes; family Protopteridae; genus Protopterus; species Protopterus annectens. Next base: position 1,911,119,286 of record NC_056737.1, read on the forward strand.
GTCAGTTTTCATGTGCTTCCAATAGTTTGGCTATACCTACTTCCTTCCCCTTATCCTCCACCCTACCTGCACTTTCACATTCACCTTGTCCCTATATCCTCCTCTTTAAAAAATAGATACCTGTACCCACAAAAAATGTATCCCTTCTCTCCACACTGGTCTTCCTTTCCTGTTATTGTTCTTCTTGCTTTTCCTAATTTCTGGCTGTCTTATATCCCCATTTCCATGTTGCTGTGATGCCCTCATATAGGTTTCCTGCAATGTCAGTGTTGCACCAGTGAGACACTTTGATGCATGCTTGAACAATCAGTGTCAGCATGCCCATCTAGGGTAACATGATTGTTTGTAGTGAGATCATTCCAGCAATGATGTTATTGTCATTACTGTGGCAGCAAAGAGTCATTATGCAACACTGTCCCCAGCCTAACCCCTCTGTGCTGGCAGTCACGCATGCACAATCCCAGTCAAGCCATGTTGCTCTAAATTCAGCATATTGTTTACTATCATGCAGTCACATTATGTCTTTTGTACTGAATACCCCCTAATTTGACTGAGTAGCTAATATTTATGGAAATGATTTATGCAAAATTCCATAAGCAGTTATATTTAACTGCAAAGTGATTTTTTCAGTCATTTTCGAAAATCAAGGAGATTGTCACTATTTTGTACTTTTTAAAGTAAATCATTCCTAGTGGCACCACTTCTTTTATTAATTGACATAGGTCTACTTTGAATTCAGTCAGGTTTGAGAATGAACAAAATATGTTCCCATTTTCTTGTAACTCCCTTAGTATATTTCCATCATATAAGGTCTGTATTCAGGAACATTCTTTTCAACCTTATTAGAAGTATACAGATATTTAGGTAAACGTGTCCGCTAAAAAAAATGTGATCTTTTTAGATTTAGTAGCATAAAGTGGTAGTTGATAAATCCATTTTCAGATCCCATTATCTCTGTATATAAATGGAAACTCCAGCCTTGCATCATTTTCTGAACTATCCTTGTATTAATCTCCTTTATAGCTTTGTTTGTCCTATTGATTAAACATTTCAATACAAACCTAGGTAGTCTACCCATACTTCCAAAACTAGTGATACAAAATGTTGAAGGAATTGCAAGCAGCAGGTCAGAAAGCCCAGTTGTCTGAGTTATACCCTCTATCCAATCATATTTTATTCCTAGACCATTATTAGGTCCAAACTTCTGATTAATTTGGAACCATATATCACAATTAGTTTGAGCCACAGTTGTTCTCAAAAATTTACATTATTTCTCCTTGCTTTCTACATCCTTAAACTTATCTCTCATTGAAGTTCAATTGTACTGTGACCAGCAGGCATCAGTATATTCAACCATGGTCTGATTTTTGGGATAGCTAAGATATTCTTGAACATCCTTTCCACTTTTTTCATCACCTTTGGGGATCCATTCTCCTTCTGTAGTACAAGCAAACAACTATTCTGTCAAATGTCTCTGTATCAATACTAGTGAAACTTGTTTATCTCTTCCATTTATCATTATAAGGTCTCTTGGGTAACACAAATATTATCTTCAGCTGTATAGCTTTGTAATACAGAAAATAAGCCTTCTACTTTTGTTAATATTTTTTTTTTATTTTTATTTTATTTTATGTATTAATTTGTTTTATTTACTTATTTGTTGTTTGTTAATTAACTAGGTAAGTGGACTGGACCAAAGGTCCCTTTCAGCTACAACTCAGATCAGAAGGTAAAATGCAATAAATTTAACAATCACACAAACAAAACAGTTGATGTGATATGGCATTAGGTGATACATTAGATACTTAACTTACCAGCAGTTAAATAGAGAAAATAATGAAAGAGTCAGTGAATGAATTAAACTGAATTATACATGTATGTGCAATTTCCCCAATTCTCCAATTTGTGATATATATAAATACAGATAAGTTAACTGAGTAAGGTTTGATATTCTACATGCAGGGAATCATGGCTGCTTAGCTATGTAGTCACTGGAATAGTCTGGACTGGTAAAGTATGTACATTTTTATGATTCTTTAATGTGGGCTTTCAGTTTTCTTCTAAAAGATTTATTTAATTTTAATTATTAATTATTTTAGTTACACATTTGTTAAGTGGGTAGGTGCCCTTGTCCAAAGACCATTTTCAGTCACAACCAAGGCCATAAGGCAAATGGGGAGACATTTTTTTTTTGCAATAAAGTAAAATGATAGAATGCTTTTTCACATGAAGTAGTACTGTAGGGAGACAATGTAACTATTACTTCTGTGTGCATATTATATGTTTTTGTTTACAACTTGTTCTTTAGTGGACAGCAGTAACAACTATAAAGGTTAGTAAATTGAGTAGGAAAGTTGCTCTCTATGCCACTGGTAGCCACCTTGTTTTTCAGTAGTATAGCAATGATGTTCCCTGTTCAGACCTAGGAGTGTGAAGTGCAGGATTGTTTTCAGTGGTGATTGCATTAGATGTGTATTATGTGAGTTGCTTAGTGCAACCATTGATAGTTCATATTAAAGTGTGGTAAAAGGTAGGTTGACTACTACTGCACATTCAGCTTCTAAGGTTAGGAGAAGAGAAACCTTGTAAGAATATTTAAGCTGAGTCATGACTGTTCTATGTATAACCTAAGATATCTTTAAATATTTACTGGGTGGACCCGGTACCCTTTTAGCTTAGTTATTACAGGTTTATGGTGGGAATTCAGTCTCTGATTGGCATCCCATAACATTACTGTATTATTTGCAGTAGTAATATTAAGATTAATTTTTGGTTATTGTGGTAAAAGTTTTGAAGGCAAAATGTGTTGTAGGATCTTTCTTTCACTCTTTCCTTTCGTTATCTTTCTGTTCTCTTTGATGTTCAACATTATATCACTTTTTCAGTAGCCTAAGCTATTAGGGTTATATCCTACCAAGGATATGATCAATTGGGTAGTGTTATAAAGTTAAGGGCACTTTGCATGCTCCCTTACTGATAGAAGCTCCATGTTAAAACCTTCCTATCTTTCTTGCCACCAAAGTGCACTCTCCTTCTGCAGGCCTTGTACTTCTAACAGTGAGCTAGCATATGTTTCCTTCAAGGAAAACCTTCTACTACTTTATTTATTTAATTATTTATTTTTGAGAAAAACTATTTTTTCTGTGAAATAACTTATTTTTCACTAGAAAAATAGATTTTCTTAAATTGTCATATCGTGTTATGGGAAAATACTTGTCTGAACAAACTATTTTTCATTTTTTTTTACTTATATTGCACTTTTTAGTGGATTTGTTGAGTAAGGGACAGAATTTTGTGCTTTAGGAGGACTATCTATCTGTATTTCTTACCTGAAAACAACTTTTCTTCTTGTACATCTTTCTTTCTTTTCCAGGTTTCATTATCCAGCTGCGAGGTTCCTTTCTCAACAAACCCATGGTTATTGGTCTCCTCTATTCTCCCCCCAACCCCCTCTGCAAGAAAAAAAAGTTGCTAGTGAGTCTTTGAGTAACAGGCTGAATCTTTCACTTCCTCGGCTGCCAATGGGTGAGTCTGTCATTGCCTGACTTGGTTCCTTGGACAGCTCATCATTTTCTCCAACTCCTTCTAGTGTAGCAATTACAGCCACAGAGAGCTGAGACCTAGACATGTTCTTGGGATGGTTTGCCTGACCTAGGTCAGTCATTTTCCAGGAAGTTTCCTAAGAAAAGAAAACAGAAAATTAAAAACATCTCTTCTCCCATGTCAATTTCTATGAGTAGGGAAGACTTGCTGAGATTTGCTAGGGAATTATGTCTGCCTTTAATCTGATTAGATTTTGTTCTGGCAGCAGTAGTGTAATTAGGGGGTGTAACTGGCCGATCCAGACTGCTCCTCAGTGCATAGTGACATTTAGAATTAAATGCAGTTGTTGCATTTGTAGTAAAAAATGACAGCTATAGTACACCATGTGTGGTATAAACTTAGCGACTGCTTCAATTTAAAAGAAGAAAAGAGCGCTGTTAGCCCTCTTTGAGTTTTCTGGGGGAGAGGGGCACCACATCTGGGGTTGGGACTGGATGCAAAAATCACTAGCTACACCTCTGTCTGGCAGAAAAAGAAAACACTTCCCCCTTTCCTGACTGATTTTCAGTCTGAAGGACAGGAATTAGAGGGAGAATGTAGTGTTTCAGGGTATTCCTCACAAGCAGACAATTCTGATACTGAGCAAAGTATTAAAGTATTACTTTAGAATTCCTTCCAAGAGACTACTCTTTTTCTGAGACATTGACTAAAATAAAGGATGTACTTTAATGGACACAAAATGAAATTCTTATTTTACAGAAAAAGTGTTATGATTTATTACAGCTGATTTTGATGATTTTGTTTACTGACAGCTTGCAGTTTACCTGAAAGTCAATCCCGTTTCTAGAAAACCTGACAGGTTATACAAGGTACCTCAGAGTCAAAAATATCAGTTTTCTAATCCTAAAACTGACCCTGCAGTGATTTCTTTATTTAAAAGTGCTTCAGCTAAACAGATTGCTAGGGCTACCCCATTCCCCCTGACAATGATGGGAAAGCTTTTGACAGATTCATGACAAAAAAAGAGTATTCTTTCGCCACTTTAACATTCAAAATTGTAAACTGCCAAGCTCACATGTTTAAGTTTTTTTACTTTTCTTTTGAGAATATGAAAATAGTTGTTAACCATCCTTTTTCTGAGGTAGAGAATTCTTTAAATGCCTCTGTTTTATATGGTTCTAATGTAGTTGAACACCCCTTAAAGTGTTCCTGTGACACTGCTGACATTATTTCCAGAGCTGCTGCTTGGTTATGTTCTCAAAACTTACCAGAAGATATTAAGACTGATTTTAAATTTCCCCTGACAAGAAGATCCTGTTTGGTCCTTTTGCAGCTGAAGATCCTAAAAGATTTGATGAGATGGGATATTGGAGTCAAGCGGTGACACAAATCTTCTAACTCATTTTTCTAAAGCAAATAAAAAAATTATTTCCACCTCAGCTTCCGTTTTCAAAAAGCAATTTAAGCAGCAAGGTGCCAATAATCAGGATTTTAAAACACAATGACATGGAGCTGCCAAAAAGAAAGGAAAAGCCTCTGAAAACCAAGGAAAGTCCAGAAAGTCAGACTTACTGTTTGACTCTTCATGTTCCTCTACTCCCACCCTGGCTGTCTTTCCATTTCTCTGATTCTACATCTTCCTCTGTAGTTCCAGATTATGTCAGACAAATGGTTTCAGAAAGTCATTCAACAGTAGAACAGCTGGCAATGGGAGTCCCTCCTTTCTTCTCAGGGGATTTCTTCTTGCTAGTAAACCAAATATCCCTGCTTTCTCCAGTTCTACTGCATGTTATTCAAGGGTGTCTAGAACCAGAGTCTTCCTTCCAGATGGGTAAAAGGTTTTATTCAAGGATTTTTTTTCAGGTGCCAAAGAAAGAAGGGATTTGTAGACCAGTGCTAGAACTACCTCTCCTTTCTCAATCTTTTTATCAGGGGGTCCCAAAGTTCAAAATGTTATCCCTTCAGTACATGTTACCCCTTATCCCCTCACAAGATTTCATGGCAAAGCTAGACTTAAAAAAATGCCTAACAACATATTCCATTTGGCAAACATTCCAGATATTTCTATATTTGGCTTACACTAACAGTTGTCTGTCTTAAACTTTAGACTATCTACAGTCCCATGGGTATTAATAACTTGGTTGGCTCTAATAACTACTTATTGCAGACTTCAAAGTATTCATATTATTCAATATTAGGACAATTGTTTTATACATTTGCAGAGACTTTTTAATATATTCATAATCCTTGGCAAGTGTTCAGAAACTCCTTTTTAGTCTGGGGTTTCAAGTGAACTTACAAAATTAATTTCTTATCCCTTTCCACATAATAGTTTTCCATGAGGTCTCACCAGACCTGAGATGATCTTTGGTCTACTCATGATTCTTTTTAATGCCAAAGAAACCGAAGGACCTCAGGCCCATTTTGTACCTCAGAAAATTAAACCTTTACATAAAACTTACCAAATTCTAGATGGTGATGGTGCAGTCCATTCTATCTGTGCTGAGGAAGGATGATTGGATTTGCTCAGTTGACCTCAAAAATGCTTACTATCACATAAAGATAGTGAGGCATTCCCGGAGGTCCCTTCACTTCACGCTAGGAGCCAGTCAAGTCCAATTTTTGGGTGCCACCCTTTGGCCTCATCACAGCTCTGCAGTTATTCAAATGCATGCCAGTGGTAGCAGTTTGGCTCAGGTGGTAGAGATTCTGTGTCTTCCCATATCTGCATGACAGGCTCCTTATGGTGATTTCATTGTTTCAGGCAAGATACTTTCTACTCCTTCTGTACCTGTACTTAGGCATAACAGTCAGTTTTAAAAAAATCCACCTGGAACCTGTTCAAGCTCCATAGTTTATTGGAAGCCAGCTGCATACCATCAATAAGATTGGCAGGCTGCCTCCCTCAAGAGTGATCATAATACAACTTCAGGCCAGTCAAGATTTGCTACTTCAGAGACCAAGAGTTTCCTTGGTCCTTTGTTGTCTTGGTGTAATGGTGCCTGAAATCTCTCTTGTTCCTTTAGCCAGGTTCTTCATGAGAGTTCTCCAGTGGACCTTATCAGTCCAATGGTCAATTACTACTCATCTGATGAATTTTCCTGTTCATCTCACCAACAGTTGTCATTGTTACATATGTTGGCATCTGACATCAAATCAGGTCAATGTAGGTCATTCATTTATTTTTTCACACCCCACGGTTACTATAACCACAAATGCTTCCCTCCTGGGGTTGAAGGGGCATTTCCAAGGAATGATGGCCCAAGGTACCTGATCCCAGTCAGAGGCCCGTCTTCACATCAGTGATATGGAGATGAGATAAGTCCTTCTAACACTGCAAAACTTTCAAGATTGTCTCCTCAAAGGTGTGTCATTATCTAATCCGACAACATGGCAGTGGTCTGGTATGTAAACAAACAAGGTGGTACCCGATGCCGTCCTCTCTGTGTGAGAGGCTGTGAGGGTGTGGCAATGAGCAGTTTCCTTGCAACACTTTCTGACAGCAATGCACGTATCAAGGAGGTCCAGTATTCTAGTGGTCAATCTCAGCAGGAGAATTTTAATGCCTCATGATTAGTCTGTTAGTGGATGCTCAGATTTTCAACTGTTGGGGCCAGCTTTGCTGCAACTTCATTAAGACACTCTACAACTCCAAATGTAGCAGCTTTTTTGTCCTGATCCCTCTCAAGGGACAGTCACCAATGCTGTTCTGCAAGCTTGAGCCTCTGGTCTCCCGTATGCTTACCTTCCCAAAACCCTTGATAATCAAATTTCTGCAGAAAGCAGGAAATTACAGATCAGCCATAATCCACATAGCCTCCTTCTGACCCACACAAGGCTGGTTTCCCTTCCTATGGCCTCACCTGTTATACCCTCATTGGGTTCTGGACACTGTTCCAGATTTGCTACCATATCCTTTGAGTCAATGTCACCTGAATCTGAAGTCCTTCAGGTTGACCAGTTGGTTACTCCAATTCCAATGATGGACAGAGAGCCCAAGCTTTTAAAAAGAGTTGTATATATATTTTTCTCTTCTCAGATGCCCAGTGTCAGAAAGGTTTATTGTATTATGTGGAGAAGATTCCCTATTTGGGACATTTCTAAGGGGGTGGGCCCCTTATCTGCCCTTTCAGATGCAATATTAGATTTTCTCGCTGGTCTTTTTTAATCCAGGTGTAGCAACTCCACTATCAAGGTTCAGTTGACAGCCATCTTAAATTAAACACAAAAGCCTGCACCTTCTGATCTACAGTGTTCATCTTCAGAAATCATCATTCAGTCTTTTATTTCATTATCTGTCTTAATTACTGAATCCACATCTTACTTGACCAAATTCCTAAATATTTTATATGTACTGCCTCACCAAAAATATATGCAAATTAACTTCTTAATATTTGGGATGGCTTGTAATTTACTACTATTGCCCTTGTTTAGTTTTATTAATTTTGTTCTCTGAAACAGCACTAAACTTATATAAATAGTCAAAACGGAGAGCCATAACTTTATTTTGTTTTGTAATACATTAAGATATCCCTATCTGCCAAGTACCCATGCAAATCTGACTACCAAAAGTTTGCTGCCAAAGGCTCAAGATAAATATAAACAATAATGGAAAGAGTGGACAGTCTTTCCTAGTTACCTGGGTAAATTTTAAATAGCTTTATTAAATTATCATTTTAAGCCAAAAAGCAAACATACATAAACAGAAGAGAAAACAAATCATATTAGCATTGTTCACATTTGCATACATTATATGTCACATATCTTTCCTTTCTTTGTAATTATCATCAGTCAAACATTACATAATGTAAAAATAGCCTCCAAACCTAAGGATAACTACAAGGCATTTTTCAATTATGTCCGTAATCTTATGGGCCACAACCAACACTGTGCAGAATTAGTTGTAGATGGCATCACCTATACTTAGCCAGAAGATATAGCAAATCTGCTGGCAGACAAATTCAGGTCAAATTTCACCTCTCATCACCCCCAGTTCTCCCCCAAGAAATACCCTCTACTACTCCACTGCCAATTATCACCAAGGAACAGGTTGGTACTGCATTCTCTAAAGCTAAAAACATGACTTCAATGGGGCCTGACAGTATGCCAGATTAACTCTTAAACAGCTTAAATCAGGACTTATCAGCCGCATTTAACCACAGTCACTGGAATGGCTTTGTCTGTATAGCGTGGAGGACAGCACCAGTCATCCCTCTGCCAGACCCATAAATTTGACTAGTCATATATGCAAAGCCATGAAAAAATAATCATGAACCTGATAAATAATGACACAGGAAACCTCTAAACACTGGACCTGACCCAATTCGGCTTTATCAAAGGTAGGGCATACCTACTGAATCTGGTGGATTACTTTGAGAAAGTCACTAAGGCCATGGATGAAGTAATACAGTACATAATGCCTACCTCAACTTGGCCAAGGTGTTTGACACAATTCCCCACTCGGGTATTATAAATAAACTAAAAAAACTGGGTATAAATCCCTATATCACCAAATGTATAGCCATTTGGCTTATGGACAGGACACGTGGTTAAAGTGGGTGAATCCAGATCCAGCAAGAGACCAGCTACTAATTGTATGCACAGGGCTCAATGCTGGACACTCCTGTTCAAAATATACTTCTCTGAAGTCAAGGCTGATGTGGAAAGCCTCTGGATGACAAAGTTTGATGATAAATGCAAGTTAGCGGCAATGACCGTATCCCTCAACGATGTAGGTATCCTTCAGGAGTGTCTAGATAAGACAAATGATTGGTGCTAGAACCACAGCCTAAAACTAAATGTGAAAAAAAATACATTATCATACCCTTTTGGGAAGTTATATACCCTGCAGATTACAGCATCTGTAGCACACCCCTAACAGGAGACTCAGAGGTGAAAGATTTAGGTACACAGATAGATAGTAGCCTGAAGTTTGACTGTCATGTGTCCACAGTGGTGATGAATTCCTTCTATGTGGCCCAACTTGTAAGTTAAGGTATGGCATTTGTATCCAATGAAATTATATTCCCACTGTACTCAGCCCTCATTAGACAAATAATCGAGTACAGTATGCCATTTGCCATGTACTTGATCAGGCACTTAAAGTAGCTGGAGTGATCTCAGGAGTTCCTCATAAAGTAAATACAGGTTGTAAACAACATGTCCTATGTGGACATACTAAAAGCCCTATCCATTTACTCTGTCTCCTACTGAATATTAAGTGATGACCTATGTCTGACCTACAAGGCACTCCTGCCTTGATTGAGCTGCTCCACATCCACAAGTCAAACAACAGGAGGGTCACCTGGTCTAAGGATCTAAACTTAGTCAGAGACTCAAACAGTATGTGCTGGAGAGACAGATATGTGTGTCAGAGATTGCCCATTCTATTGAACAGGCTTCCTCTTTACGTTAAGTAGAGCCCTTCCTGGCCTTCTTCAAATGCAGTTTGGGTCAATGGATAGGGAATTATATATTCACTATGGACAGGGGCAGTCTGTAAGATCATCAAGGCATAGGCACAAACCCATCCTATCCTCTTGCTCCCTAGGGATCATATATTAGGAAAAATCAATTTATATTGGCTAGACTTGTAAGCACTCTTAAGCCATTAGTTTAGTATTCTCATATATAATATAAATTGCTAAATTCCTAACTTCCCTTAAACCTCACTTTCCTCGTGAACATTATTTTGTATGTATTGTTCCCACAATTCAGTTTATTTCTATGTAATTCACTCCTTCTGTTTTCTAAAGATCCCACTTCCAGTTCTTTTATCTCTTTATAATATTTAGTACTTCAAATAAAGTTGGCTTAGACTTTGATTCCCATTTTCTACTAATTGCTTTTTTGGCAGTGAACAGAATTAAACTTAATAAGGCCTTATTATGTTTAGGCAGTTCAGAGCCTGTGTCCCAGCTCAAAAGAATCATTTCCTTAGTTACAGCCATTTGCTTACCGAATATTTCCAAGAGAGTACTTTGTAGGAAATTTTCAAAATATGCCAACTCATTGTACTTCCAAAGACATATGTTCGTAAGTATCTCTTTCTTTCCCATCACACCTCCAGCATTTGCTTTCTACCTGTGTAAAACTACTTTAAAGTCTGCCTAGTATATAAAAATATCTGTGCAAAATCTTCCAAGCAAAGATCCTAAACATTTTGAACTTTGTCGCATACTTGGGAGCCATACATATAACATCCCATTGTTCTCTTGTAAAGTACTTTTCCAGTCTCTCTTCCCCAAATTTTTGTAACCCCCCTGCTTGATTCTTATAGTTCTCATGCAGTATTTTATACACCCTACTAATTATCCCCCTTTTAACAGCAGCTTCTGTTCTATATTCAAGTAAAAACTCTACCAGATCAGGTATTTCACTTAAAATTCCCCTTTCCCTTTCTATTTGCCTATACTCTGACATCAGTCCCTGTTAGGCAAGGCAGTCTGTAGCTTGCAATCCAAATGTCTTCTTGGCCTCATCCCGCAGTATTACCTTCCCCTCCCTAATTATTTGATTTCATTACCTTGATTCCTTTGCCAGTTTTGTCCAGTAAATTTCAGCCACCTCTTGCCTGTTTTTTGTAACCCTACTTACAGTCATCTCTATTGGCAAAATCTCCTTTCTCCATTCTTGCTTTGGCTTAGTTCTTAGAATACTTTATGCTACTTTATGAATAAAATATTATACATGGTTATTATTGTTACTCTCCTTAAGGATCTGCATCCAGAATCCCACTGTCTCTCTATTTCTTGAATGTCCCCCCATCCTCATTATCATCCCTTTCCATTTTGAATTGTAATCTTTTGCTTGTTTTATGAATAGGAGCCTTAACTGTGTACCTCTAAATATCCCTTCAAATAAGGTAATATTAAACCACCTTGTTCTATTGGAAAGATCAACATATGCCACTTAAGTCTTGCAATCTTCCCATCCCAGATACATTCCTTCAGCTCTGTTAATTATTGTCCACAACTTCTCATTTGGCTGATAAAAATACACCTGACCTGTATTTAAAACTAAAGGGACAAAAACATTTTCACTGCTTGCATCTTGCTATCCATATCAGTAAACAAGAGTGTCCAGGTTCTCAGTTTTTTTATTATCTTTTGTTTACTCTTCCCACGTATCCTTAGATGCCATAACAGAAGTATTTTTAATCCTTACTCTTAAATACTTCATTTTATCATGTCCCCATAAACATGGGTACTGCTGCACCAGTTTCTGTGTGGATACATAATTTATGGCTATAGCCTTTGTTTTACCTTCATTAATTTTATATCTCAAAAAGACTTGAAACTGTCTCAAAATGTTCTACAACACTGAAATGCCCTTTTTTGGTTTTATCAGGTATAAAATAATATCATCTGCAAATAGAGCCAGCTTTTCTTGACTACCACACCAGTTATATCCTTGAATTTTTGAGTCCCTTATTTTCTTTGCCAGTGGTTCCAAATGTAATGCAAATAACAAAAGTGAAAGAGGACACCCCTGACTGCTTTCTCTGCTCAAACAGAAATTATCAGAGTGGAACCTAGCATTTTAATTTTCACCTCTGATCTGTCATATATTCTCCTAATCAACCTTACAATTTTATCAGGGAATGCAAATGCTTCCATTGCCCTGCTCTTAAACTACCATCTTACTATGATAAATGCTTTCTCTACATCAAGATCTACCAACAACAGTGGTATTTTCTTACATTCTGCTTCTCTCTGGGTCATCATTATTCTGCTAATGTTGTCAAATGTTTGCCTCCTCTCCACAATGTTTATCGCATCTCCTCCTATCTTGTTAGTAACTGAGCCTCATCTACCTCTAACTTTAGCATATTCAATTCTTCCATAAACATTTCCATTTGTACCTTTTCTTGATTTCTGTATTTCTCTGCTTTATACAGACTTTCATAACATTTTTGAAATACTTTTAGTACCTCTACAGGATCTCTTGTCATCTTCCTTGTTATAGGCTCCCTAAGCTTGGAAATAAGCCTTTCTACTTTCTGTTGCCTGTGTCATTGTGATAAAAGTTTTTGTGCTCTGGAGTTGTTACAAAAACAGTTGCTTAACAACAATCTTTCTAAACTCATGAATATTATTGTGGTAATCACTTGCTTTCTGTTTAGCATTCTGCAATTGCTGCAATTTTTGTTTTGTGAGATTCCCCCTATTCTGCAGTACTTTAACCTTTCTCAGTCCCTCTAAATAATTCTTATTACTTCTTAACCATATCTTTCTCTCTTTTATTTCCACTTTACTTTTAAACTCCACTTTAATTTTATTCCATTCCCTAGCTAAGTTTTCCAAAGAAGTTTCTATCTTCTCTAATAACTCCTGAATAATTTCCACTACCTATTCCTTAAATTCCTGTCTTTCAAGAGATAGGTGGGAAAGCACCAGTGCTTATTTTTATTTCATTACCCTGCATTTTTATTTTAGTTATTATTGATACATGATCTGAAATAATTATTGCATGCATATTGAAACTTTGAATTAAATGCACATGTTCCTGTGAAATATATGTTCTGTTTAGTCTAGACCAGTTTTTGTATCTTGGGGGATAATATGTAAATTTACTTTGAACTCCTGCTACTAAATTCATATCTTCCATGCCAAATAGTTTTATAAATTTCTTCAAGAATCTACGCTCCTTTGTTATATTTTCCCTTCTGGCCCCCAGATGCATCTTCACTGCTGCAAATCAAATTACAGTCCCCATCTGTAAGTCATATCCCCTGCTGAAAGCTGATTATTTCTCCCTGAATTTTCTTAAGCTCCATTATAGAAGTTTTAAGTGAAATATAAATACATGCTACATGATGCATGCTCCCTTGCCAGTAGCCCCTTAGTACTACAAATTGCCATTATTATCTTTTTTATCCCCTTCTATCACTACTGGAGCTCCTCTTGCAGTTAATGTAAGTACTTCCCTTTTTGTTTTTCCCAGGTACACAGCTGAATAACTGTCCTGATGGGTTCGGAGCTGAGTCAACCTACTACAAAGCTTGAGGTCTTCAGACAGCTCGAGGCCAAGTCCCTATCCCATGATGCACCTTGAGTTGCCTCAGATCTAGTTTGCCGCTGCAACAGATTGAAGGTACCCAACACAGCTCAGACCAGTATAGCTTTTTTTCTAAATAATTTGTAAATTTTCTCTTACATATTGATAGTTATTGATAGTTATAATTTTAGATCTTTAATAGCTTAAAATTACTCTCTTACTCCCTTTGGCCTTCATTTTTGTATAGGCCTTTAGTATTCCCTTTACCTTCTTTGGTGTGCCTTTATAAAATATTAGGATAGTTTTATATAGCTTTGTAGTGCTTAATAAGCTTCTATAAACCTTAGACATTGTGTATGAGTGTATTTAGATAGTTATATTTAGATTACATTTATTCATATACAGCTCATTTGTTTTTTAAGGGCTAATTACTGTAGTTTAAGATTGCTAAAGCGTGTGCGTGTGTGTGTGTGTGTGTGTGTGTGTGTGTGTGTGTGTGTGTGTGTGTGTGTGTGTGTGTGTGTGTGTGTGTGCTTTCTTCTTTGATACTACAGTCTGTTGGTGTACAGTTAGATATTTTTGGTACTGTAGGATTTAACATGGCTGAGCAAGAAAAAGACAAACATCCGAAGTCTGGGTTTAAAAAATGTCCAAAGTGTGGACAAAAGATGTCAGTGACAGATAGTCACATAAATTGTGTTTATTGTCTCGGAGCCATGCACTTGCAGGAGAGCTGCTCCATTTGCCATTCCTTTTCTAGCAGAGTACTACATGAAAGGAAAAGAAAACTGATTGATAGAGGACTTCTAAAATCTTCTTTTCAGGAAGCTTTGAGCGACCAGGATAAATCTAGCCAGTCTCCCAAGTCTTCCAAGTCTTCTAAGTCTTCTAAGGCTTCTTCATCTGATCTGTCAAAATCCAAGAAACCCATCTACGTTGTCTCCACAGCCTTTTGAGCTGAGTGTCCTGTCTTTTCAGAGCTGGTCCCCAGTCCTGGAACCAGTTTCCGAAGTACTAAAATCGTCTATTCTTCAGTCGGTACCACCCTCCGTACATTCATCTCAGTTCTCGATTAGTCTATCCGATTTGGATGTGGATCGTGTGGTGCAGAAGCTGCTACAGGCAGCAGTGTTTGCTAAATTTTTATTGGCTCTGACCCAAGTGGTTTCAGAACCAAAAACTGTTATTCCATCAACTTCTTTTCCTCCTCCGAGCCATACTGGTCCATCGGAGCCGAAGGAGTTGGACCTCATGATTGTGGAGCCTTTGGAGCCAACACCTGCTCTAGTGCCATTTGTTCCATTTACTCAGACTTCCTCGGCACCCATTGAGGAGTCTAGAAGCTGATACTGTCCGGTCAGGTCTGGGGAGGATAGTCGGACTGACCTGTCGGTTCCGACTTTGCCTCTTAGGGCCTCGGCTCGGATGAGTTTGGCTCCTACCTCTGGTTTGGAGCCCACTGTTCCAGTGCTGAGGGGATCAGTTGTTTCTTTGGATCCAGCAGTTCCTTCTCATCGGAGCAGAGGTGCCTTTGAAGCCATGAGGAGAGTAATGTCACCCAGGACATCCACAACTTCAGGACCAACTTCCTCCTCCCCAAAAGCACCTGTGCCCACTTCTGCCTCACAGATCCCTTTGAAGCATAGAGACCCTGAGCCTCAGGAAGCCCCACTGGTTGGTCTCTGCTCTTCCGAGACCTCACCAGAATTTCCCACTGGTGAGGTTCCCAGGAAGAGAATTTGCAAGAGGAAGCACCTAGACTCCCCGTAGGAGTCTCTCACATCTGACACCGACTTAGATGAATCAGAAGGGTACCCATGGTCCCCCTCTGAAGATATCTCATTTGCAGATATATTAGAAATCCTTAAGCAGAGGGGTGGCTGGAAGCCACCAACCATACTGAAGATGAGCCGGTTCTCCTGAAGGCTTTTGGGTCTCAACCCTCCACCTCTTGGGTGCCTCTGCCCTTCGATGAGCTCATGGAGCTGGTCTCACATAGGGTTTGTGAGTCTCCAGACTCCATGGAGCCTATCCCTAGGAGGCCCAATAAATTTATTTCTGCCCCTCAGGATAAATTTTTTCTCACTAAGGGAGTGCCGGTTGATGCCATAGTGGTGGCGGCAGCCACCAAAAAGGAGATGTCAGAAACTTCTTCCTCTATCCATCCTCCTAACAGAGACTCTAGGATCATGGATAGATACGGGAAGCGCATGTACAGTTCAGCGGCTTTTGCCATGCATTCACTGAACTATCTTACACATTTCACAAGACTGCAAAGAGATCTCCTAAAATAACTTGGAGATACACTTCAGAGTATGGTAGCTGCAGGAGCTTCGGACAAAGTTGCCTCCCAGCTTGCTACCCTTAATTCCATAGTGAACTCATCCATGCGTCTCATCTCATATGCAGCTGATGGAATGAGTAGGGCAGCGGGTACAGGAATTGCTCTTAGGAGACACTCCTGGATGCGCTTATGTTCCTTTGCGGAGTCATTTAAGTCATCCTTTGTCAACACCCCTTTTGATGGCTCATCCCTTTTCAGGCCTAAAGTTAAGGAAACTTTGTCCAGGTGTGAGCAGGAAGGAAAGACTCTGTCTGCTGTCGGAGTCCATTTTTCCACCCCTACTAGACCCTACCCCAAGGGTCAAAAGGGAGGAAAGATGTGGTTCTGAAAAGCCCAAGGAGCCTTTCTGGACACACTTGGTGAACCCCCCTCCAGGGGCAGAGGTGAGGGCAATAATGGAAGATGCCGCCCTCATGGCAGAGGGGGTCTGCAAAGCCAGTGCAACAGAGACCAGTTCTTTGCAAAGCCCTACCAGCACTTCTGAAAGAAGGCCCGACTGTCCTACTCTGGAAGCAGTCGGGAGTCGCTTATCTTTGTATCCAGATGCCTGGCTCAAAATAACAAACGACAACTGGGTACAAAGTATAGTTTCCAGAGAATAGTTCATTCTCTACATCATCCCCCTCCATTGACAACAAAAATCCTGGATGTTTCCACCCAGTTACAGTAAACAAGCAACAGCAGAGGTCCAAACGTTGCTAAGAAAAAGAGTCATCCAGCCAGTCCCAGCAGACCAGACAGGATCCAGAACTTACTCAAGATTCTTTTTAGCTCCAAAAAATACAGGGTACTGGAGACTTATTTTGGACCTCAGCAGACTAAACAGATCTGTCAAGAAAGAAAAGTTCCAGATGGTCACGCTTCATTCAATACTTCCCTTCTTAGGGAAAGACAATTGAGTGTGCTCGATAGATTTCTAGGATGCATACTACCATATAAAAATGGCCAGACCATCCAGGGGTCATCCGCACTTCTGGATGGGAGCCAGTCATTACCAGTTTCGAGCCCTGTCCTTTGGTCTCACTGCAGCCCCCAGAGTGTTCACCAAATATATGGCAGTGGTCACGGCTCACCTGAGGCGTTTGGGATTCCAGGTGTTTCCGTACTTAGACGATTGGCTCCTTACCACCACCACCAGGCATCAGCTAATACAAGCCAGGGACACCACTCTTTCTCTTTGCGATCAACTGGGCATTACCATAAATTCAGAAAAATCTGCCCTGTCGCCATCACAACATATCGTTTTTATCAGAGCAGAATTGGACACCACCACCACCACTTTAAAACTGCCATCAGAAAGGATATTACTACTTCGTCAGCAAATCCAGAACATCATATCCAGAGACAAGGCTCCAGCATCAGAAGTGCTAAAGTTGTTAGGGAAAATGGCAGCTGCAATAATAGCGATTCCATTGGGTCACATGCACATGTGGATTCTACAATGGCTGCTGTTTACACAATGGTCTTCTCAAGAGCTCCCAATGTCTCATTTCATTATTGTAACAAACACATGCAAAAAGGATCTTTGGTGGTGATTGACCTCTCTTCAAGTAACCATATGTCATACTTTTATCCTACACTCACCATCGGCCACAGTAACCACAGACGCTTTCCTGAAAGGGTTGGGGGGGGGCGTTTTCAGGGAAGAACAGCCCAAGGCACATGGACCTATCCAGAGACACATCTGCATATCAATGTCCTGGAGATGAGAGCAGTACTCTTGGTGTTGCAGTACTTTCAGGACTCTCTCCATCTGGAGACATTTGTGATTCAGATGGACAACATGTTAGTGGTCTGGTACTTGAACAAACAAGGAGGAACCAGGTCCTATCCCCTTTGTCGAGAGGCCCTAAGAGTATGGCAGTGGGTTACATCCACCCAGCACTTTCTGATAGCAATGCACATCCCGGGGAAATCCACCGTGATTGCAGACAAACTGAGCAGGGCAATTTTGTTGCCTCACGAGTGGTCCCTCAAAAAAGAGATAGCGGAGAGACTATTCTGCAGATGGGGCCAGCCTTGCTGTTATCTTTTTGCTTCCCACATGAACACAAAATGCAGAAGCGACTTTGCCCTGATTCCCGCTCTGGGAGAATCCCCAAGGGATGCACTAGTACACGATTGGCCTCTGAGTCTCCTCTATGCATTCCCACCAATTCCCCTGATACCCAAAGTACTGCAAAAAGCAAAAGCCCTGGGAAGGACCATCATTCTAATGGCCCCTCATTGGCCTTGTTAGATTTCGTTCCCCTTCCTTCATCTTCATCTTTTGAAAGAGCCTTGGATTCTAGACCCAGTTCCAGACCTTCTGACGCATTCATTGGGGGCTCTTCATCCCTCCCTTCATTCCCTAAAATTGACAGCTTGGCTGCTCCAATTCACAACATAGCCAGGTTCCAAAACCTCTCAAATGAAATGCAGCATATTTTAATATCTTCTCATAAATCCTCCAGTAGGAAGTTGTACCTTAGCAAATGGAGGAGATTTTCTGTATGGGCTTCTCAGAATAACATTGATCCCTACCAAGCCCCCATTTCCTCTATATTAGAATTTTTGGCAAAGCTTTTCAACAAAGGAGTGGCGGCAGCTACAATTCAGGTACAGCTTGCCACCATCATTAATTTTCATCTTGGTATTGAAGGATTGAACATAATGTCACACAAGCTATCCAAAGCCTTCTTCAAAGGGACCTTCCATCTCAGACCACCAGTGAAATCCCCTTATACCCCATGGAACTTAAATTGTATGCTTTCACGCATTATTCTCCCACCTTTCGAGCCAGCTTCCTCATGTGATTTGAGATTTTTGTCTTGGAAGACTATCTTTTTACTAGCCATCATGTCTGGCCGAAGAGTATCAGAACTACAGGCCTTGTCCATAAAACCTCCGTATATGGTTTTTCATGCTGACAGGGTGTCACTGCGAACAAATCCTTCATTCTTACCTAAAGTTTGTACTGAAGCTAACCTTAACCAAATCATTGATTTTCCCCAAACACACCAACAACTTAGAGTATATGCTGCACAAGCTAGATGTTCATAGACAGCTCAGATTTTACCTGGATAGAACCAAAGAGTTCAGAAGATCAGAACAACTTTTTGTTTCCTTTTCAGATTCTAGGAAAGGTATGCCAGTGGCTAAAACAACACTATCTAAATGGTTATCTGATTTCATCACTTTCACTTATTCAGCTTCCAATTTACCTTTACAACACAAAATTAAGGCTCATTCTACCAGAGCAGTGTCCACATCCTCTGCTTTTTCTGCTAGGCTTCCTATAGACAATATTTGTGCAGCAGCCACTTGGTCAAGACCTCATACCTTTATCACTCATTACAAAGTTGATAGGGCCTCTAGGGAGAGGGCCTCCTTTGGTTCTACTGTCCTGAAAAATATACTCCCGTGAGCCACCCGAGAAAGCTGGTGCTTGGGATGCTACCCATCTGTAAGAATGAATGGCGACATAGAACAACTTCACATAAAAAAGTTATGTACTCACCATAACGTTCCATGTGAGTTGTTCATCTCGCCTTCATTCTTACTTCCCACCCTCCTATCCCCTCCAGGGTTTTTCGAGGACTGAGATACTAATTTTATCATGGTTGCTCTGTCTTTCTATGTTTTTTCCCTAAAAAAATTGATAGAATGGCATATGGTATTATTAGAGGCAGCAAACAAGATCTGAGGTAACGCAAGGTACACAATGGGATAGAGACTTAGCCTGGAGCTGTCTGAAGACCTCAATCTTTTTAGCAGGCTGACTCGGAGCCGAAACTCGGCTCCGAACCCATCTGTAAGAATGAAGGCGAAATGAACAACTCACATGGAACATTATGGTGAGTACATAACTTCTTTTTTACTTCTCTCTCTCTTTCTTAGTTTCTGTTTTCACACTAGGAGAGCTGAAATTAAGCTGTTACTCAATGTGCAGCCATCTTGGAAGTCCTACACTGAATTAGTATTGTCTTACTGCTTTCCCAGTCTTGAACTGGTCATTTATTCCTTATTCGATTTTGCTGTTAATTCTTGTTCTGTATATACATTTTTCAGGAGGAAAATATGGTGACCTGAGATCCTCTTTTGTCTAAAGACTTGCCAAGGTTTGTTATGGTCCACCCAATCAAAGGCTTCAGGGTACTCACTAAAGCAAAAATAAATATTCTTCTGGAACTTCCTTGCTTTCTCAGTTATTTGGTTGATGTTGGCAATTTGATCTCTGGTGCCTCTGCCCCTTCTAAACCAACTTGCATTTCTGATAGTTCTTTGTCTATATACTGCTGGAGTTTAGCTTACAGAATCTTTTTCAAACACCTTTGTTAAGTTATCACACAAGACATAGGCACACATACATTAACAGAAAAAAAGCAGTTACATCTTTTTATGCCTTATACATGGCATATAAGCTTTCTTTATAAAAACTGTCATTCACTAAAACATTACATATATTGCATAATTCCTGACATCTCTTTAACCTCATTCCACCTCCTCCTAAACATTATTCAGCATGTGCTGTTCCCACAACTTATCTTTATTTCTATGTAAGTTCCTCCACCCCTTTTCTAAAGATTTCATATTTATTTCTTTTATTTCATTAACAATATTCAATATTTCAATTATAGTTGGTTTATATTTTGATTTCCATTTTCTAGTAGTTATATTTTGGTATCCAATAGCAGTAAACCTAATAAGGTCTTACTATGTCTAGGCAATTCAGATCCTGTATCCCAGTTCAAAAGAGTTGTTTCCTTAGTTACATTAATTTGCTCCTTCAATATTTCTGACAGAGCACTCTGTAGTGCAGTTTTATAATCTGCCAGCTCATCACACTCCCAAAAGCATTTTAGTAGTTACCCCTCCTTCCTCATTACACTTGCAGCATTTGCTATCTACCTGAGGAAAAATTCTTTGACATTTGCTCGGGCTATAGAAATCCCTGTACAAACACTTTCAATCAAAAATCTTAAATCTTCTGGACTTTGTTGCATACTTGGGAGCCATACATATGTCCTACCATTGTTTCTTTGTGAATTTTGTAAATTGCATTTCCGGTCTCTCTTCTCAATCCTTTGTAACCTCCACTGATTGATTCTTATAGTTATCATGCATTATGTCGTACTAATTATCTCATTTTTAACAGCAGCGTCTGTTAAAGATGCAACTAAATCTCTGCTAGAAATTGTCTTTCACATAGGACTTCTCATTTCTTTTTCTTTGCTTATACTGAGATATCAGTCCCTGGTAGGGAAGGCAATCTGTAACCTGAGGTCCAAACTTCTGCTAGGCCTTATTCTACTCTGCTACTTTTCCCTCTTTGTTTTTTCCCAATATCTTGGTTCCTTTGGCATTTTTCTCCAGCAATTCCTAGCTCTATCTTGCCTATTTTCTGTACTCCTTGCAGTCATTCCTGCTGGCAAAATCTACTACATTACAACTTCTTACACTTAGATCTTATTTACTTTATGTAATGTGTTTCTTTCATCTCTCTCTTAATATGTTTATCCATCTCTATTAAATTAAGCAAGTCTTCCCTTAAATCATTTTTTCTGGATTGAGAGTGTCATTTTTGCTCTCTGTTTCCTGTGAGCAATCTACCAAAAGTTCCAGAAAATCTTTCCATGACATATCCTCTCCATATGCACCCTGCTTCATATGATGCTCCTTCATTTGGGAACCCTTTGTCCCATTACTCCACAATATTATCTGTGTCTCAGTTGCCACTGTTTTCTGCTCCTTCCCTTGCTGTGCAAAGTCAACTGGACTTTCATACCAATCTCCTTACAGAAGGCTCCAGAGCATCATTATGTTGAAAATCTTCTTTAGATGCTTCCTACTCCACCTGGTGCTCTTTAATCTAGGGACCTGTAATTCCATCATGTGTTGGATTCTCCACACTAAATCCTGTACTTCACAGATAATCCATAACTTCAATTTCTGTTTGATTAACTTCTGCCTTACTAATCCTGTTTTCAGCATCCTCCTTTGTTTTTTTTTTATTTTTGCATTGTGAAATGTTCCATGTCTGGTTGCCCTTGCCTGTATTTCTCTTCAAATATCTTTGGAGATGCTTTTTTTGTATTACTTAGCTTAGCTGTCTCCTTTTCATACATATTACACTGAACCAGATCTCTCTTTCTTTCATATGTCTGTGTTTCTTTTTATACCTTGTAGAAATGTCTGGATTTTGTTCTTGATATTTTCACTTATTTTCTGTCATTTCATTTTCCAGGTGACCCAGAATTTATTCGTTTATGTAATGTTTTTCATAAATCTGTTGTATTAATGAATACAAATTTCCCTTTGAAGCTTTTGACATTTTTTCTTGTGCAAGTATTATTCTTTCCTTTAATTTCTCTCCTAATCTTTCTTAATATATTCCATTTGGAAATTCTGGGCATCTTGTGCAATAGTAACAATACATAATTTTTTTCTTGTCCTCAATAGCCCAGTTTGTCATCTTTATGGCTCTTTTTTCACTTGTATTTTTTTGTGGACCCCTACTTTCTTCTACAACAGGAGGGCCATATTCCCATTGAGCCTGGCCTAACCCTGCTGTAGGAATGTTTCTGTGTTCTGAGGATTATAAACTGTCTTTTTTCCAGTCTTGGCACCAGGACTGGGTACTTTTTTACCCTGGGACCTGTGAGCCTAGTTGTCTTTTTTAACTTGCCTTTCTATATGGCATATGCTGTGTAAAATGCAGTCTATATATCAGTGTCATCTTGGTGAGATCTTATAAAAACAGGAGCCACCTTCAGAAGGCACTCACTAACACTTGAGGATAAGTTCAGTTCTCCTTTTTTGCTGAGTTCAACTCTCAAACTCTGTATGGTTATTGCTGTTTATCTTATGGATCTGCATCCAAAATCCTCCTCTCTCCTTTTTTTGCAGCTTCTCAGTCTTTTTGTTCAGTGCAGATATTAATTATGTATTTTCTTAAATACTGTCATGAAAAATATTTTTTTGTCTCTGACAAGAAGCTGTACAAATAAATTAGAGAAGTTCTAATGGGTGCCCTAATGGCACTCACATATACTAATTTAGGTTTGGAGCAGTGGGAAGAACAATTTTTAATTAACAGCAAGTATTTTAAAGACAATGTAAGATTTTATGGAAGGTTTATTGATGACTTTTGTATTTTGGTAGAGTGATGTAACACAATAGCCAGTGTTGTCTATTTTTGTCCGATTCAACTGTGGGTTGTCAGATCCAACTGGATCTGACCTCAGCACCGATCTTGAAGCTTCTTGACTGCTACCCATAAGTTCCTAGCCTCCACCCTACTACCCCAGATCTTGTGTGCTGCCTGAAATGGTCGGTCGTGCATCCAAGTACTCTTCTATTTCATATTGTGTGTTGTACTTTTTCTCTAACTCCTTCCTTAGTGAGAGTTTTACTCTCTCAAGTGTATTATAAAACTGTGTTGAAAAATTTTCTTAATTAGTTTAGGTTGTTTTTTTTCTTTTTTGTAGTTATTAAGTGTGTTTCAAAAATAGTTAGATTTTCTTGGTCTAAGTATTGTTTCATAGAAGTGTTTAGGACTATTTGCCTTAGCAGATTTGTATTTAGTGTTGAATTAGTTACATAGATGCATTTAGTCAGCCAATAATTATTGTGTGTGTGTGTGTGTGTGTGTGTGTGTGTGTGTGTGTGTGTGTGTGTGTGTGTGTGTGTGTGTGTGTGTGTCCTTGTGTTTTACCTTTTCCTTCATGGCTGGTGGTCAAGGATTTAAAAAGTGCACAGATTCTGGGCATAAGCTGCCCCCCAGGACCCACACTCCCTATGTGTATATTGCTTAGGGACAACTCATTTGGATACTTCTTGTCAAGCCTGCACTTCCTTCAATGCTCTACAAACATGATGCAAAAAATTGATTGTCAAGGGAATCCTTCCTCCCCAGACAGGGTCTGCCACCCTTAATTCTTCTTCATCCACTTCACTCTGAGAGCCAAGGACAGGAAATCCAGGGAGAAACCATATGCAGACAAGAATAAAGAAGAACTTAATGAGAAGTCAAAAGAAAAATGGGACTCTGAGAAGTCCCTTAAGAGGTCTCCAGATCCTTCCCTGTCTTCTGAATCAGATCCGAAGGTGCCAAGGTTATAGAAGCTGACAGTCTCTCAGTGCCATACATGTCTGACTCGACCCTGGTTCTCACCAGAACCAGGTAGCCCCAGACTTCACTCTTCTAGTCTTGAGAAGAAGTGCTACTCCAGACCACTGTTGTTAGTGTTGTCATCCTAGTTTTCAAGGAGTTTAACTGACCAGGATGATGACAGAGTGATTAGAAAATTTCTCAGGATGCAGATACAGCTTCAGGTTCTCTCAGTACAGTCCTCTGGGAACGTACCTAGTGCTGGTCTATCTACTCCTCCTTTATGCTCTTTTTCTGAAACCAATTTGCCTGCTGGCATTGGTAGCTTTGGGCCTGATCTGCCCTGGAGTGCTTTTGTTAGAACTGATAGTTCAGGTAACTTCAACACTAACTAGTTCCATTTTTCATTTGGATCTGATATCTTCGAATC
The DNA here is from genome assembly GCF_019279795.1 of Protopterus annectens. NCBI lineage: Eukaryota > Metazoa > Chordata > Ceratodontiformes > Protopteridae > Protopterus > Protopterus annectens. Next base: position 1,911,143,694 of record NC_056737.1, read on the forward strand.
TGGAAGTGTCTCCGAGCTGAAGCTTCGGTGCCAAGACTGGGGTGGTTGGGGGGGGGGGGTTCAAACCTGAAATTGTCAGAGCTGTTTCTTCCCCTCAGGCTTCGGCACTACAAAGCTCGGCACAAGATCAGTCTTGGGCTTGAGAATTATCTATTCTGTGGTTTCCATTCTGTCTGAGGTCAGGAGGGAGCCTACGGTGCCTGTGGCTTCTTTGGCTTTCAAGACTATCCATCGGGTACTGTCATTGCTCAATGAAAAGGTGCTTTAAGGTTGATGCCATCTGAACCCCAGCTTGGATCAGCTTCTGTTTTTCATCCTTCTGTCAGACAGGGACATTCAGTCCCACAGGCTTTCCAGGTTTATTGCCAGTCAGATTTTGATATTCCCACTCAGACGGGTCATAGAAAACAGACATGCAAATGGAAGCACCTAGAATCTTCACCTGAGTCTATCATAGAAGACATGGATTTGGATGAAGGTAAAGTCTCCCCAAGGTCACCCTCTGAGGACATCACATTTGGTGAGATTCTGGAATTGATGAAACAGAGAGGGGGATGGTCCACAGTTAGCCCTTCTCCTGAAGAGAATGCATTCCTGGAGGCTTTTGGGTCTGGCTCTTCTTCCTAGTGGGTGGTTCTAACCATTGCTCCATTCATTGATCTGATGGCTCAATGGGCATGGAAGGACCTTGACATGGTAGAACCAATATCCAAAAGCCAGATAAAATTCATTCCACCCCTGCAGACAGGAAACATTGAAGCAAGGGTCCTCCAGTAGATAAGATGTAGACGTGGCCACAAAAAAGAAATTATCCCAAGAGAATTCCTCAGTCCATCCCCTTAGTAGAGTGTCTCGGGTGATCCACCACTTTGGGACTTTTGGGACTTACACTTAAGCAACATTTGCTCTCAGGGAGCTGAATTGTCGAGCTCATGTCACCAGATTTCAGAGAGATTTGCTGAAGGAATGGATCTAGCTACTTAACTATCAAGGTACAGTTTGCAGCCATCTCTAGTTTTCACATAGGCAAGAACAACTGTTCTATTGCCTTGCTGAAGATTTCCAAAGCCTTTTTAAAAGGGACTTTCCTACTTCGGCCCCCACTCAGAGATTCTGCTCCTCCCTCAGACATTGCTATCATGTTTCAAGCTTGGATTCAGTAGCCATTTGAGTCACTGGCTTCAGTGGTTTTGAAGTTTCTATCTTGGAAAATAATTTTTCTGGTGGCTCTCACTTCAGCTAAACATATATCAGAGATGCAAGCACTTTCCTGCAGACCTCCATAATTATTTTTTTATAAGGATATATAAGGTTTCACTGAGAAGTAATACTTCTATCCTATTAATTAAAGAAGACCGTACCTACTGCACAAAACCACAAAAACCAAAAAGAAAAGCGCAATAGGAGGAAAGATGAATATAGTCCAAACTTGTTTATTTAATTACCAAAATCCACGCCAACGCCAACAAAATAAAACCAGTTAGTCCATAAACGCTTTATAAAACAAAGTACGCGTTTTTGTCTTGTTAATTAGACTTCATCAGATGTGTGTCATCATCACGTTAATTATACCCATTTATATAGACTCCTTAAATAAAATAATTAAATTAATTAATTAATTGCTTCACCTATAGAATTGTTAGAAAATGAATACATTAAACATAATTTAAATACGTCTTTACCACTAAAAACCAAGAAAGGAACATCAATAAAACTAGATTTCATTAAATAAGTAATCAACTGGGTTATTATAAAAAAAGTTTTATAGAAATCTAATTTATGAAAAACTGTTAAAATGTTCTATTAAAAAGAATTCTATTAAAAAATATATGTATATATTCTAAACCTAAAAAAGGGAACATAGTGCCTTCTAGTGGCTGTTATATTTAGTACATTTTAATAATTCATAATTTAGCAGATCTTAACTTTAATAAGGGTTTTATGGAAATAAAGTCCTTTAAACCTGGGGTATGGTCTAATACTTCTACCTAAGGTGGCATCTGAAGCTAATCTAACTCAGGCTATAAATCTACCAGTCTTTTTTTCCATGATTTTCTAATAAAGGTAAATAAATGCATCATCACCAAGTCAAGTTCTGTCCTCACAGAACTAAGCCCTTCAGGAAGTCTGATCAACTTTTTGTGGCATTCTCCAATCAAACATTGGGCAAACAAAAATTGGGCAAAGCAGTCACTAAGGTTACTTTGTTTAAATGGTTCAGATTGTATTACCTTTGTGTACAATAAAATAGGTTTATCCTTACAGTCTAAGCCTAAAGGTCATTCCACCTATGGCACATCTTGAGCCTTTGCTAGCAAACTTCCTGTTGATGGTATCTGTGCAGCTGCTACTTAGTTAACAATTCATACATTTGTGCTGCATTATAAGCTAGATGAACAATCGTTCGTCCTTTGGCTCCACTGTTCTTAGGAATGTTCTTCATTGATACTACCCAGGACTACATGGTTGGGATTCTGTCCCATAGTTGAATTGGATGAAAATAGACAACACTGGATACAAAAGTTATGTACTTACCATAATGATAGATCCATTTTGTCTAATTTTTGTCCAGTTCAACATCCCTCCCACTTACGCCCTGTCAAATTGTCATTAACGAGTCTCCAAAGACTGGCCAGTCTTGACATTCCCCGTCAATAAGCAGTCATCACTGCCAGTGCTCTCTAACCATGTTCTGACCTATTTCATATCATTTAGAAACTAGTCAGAATAACACCCTTTTTTCATTAGAGTAAGGTTTTTGATTACACATTGTTATATATTATTTACCGGGTCTATATTAAATCAGCGAACGCTTAAAAAAGCGAACGCTGATTTATCAACCCCATGTAAGCGAAAGCTTACAATCCCGAACACTTAGAGCAGTGATTTTTTTCCAGGGAAAAAAAATCGCTGTTTCGAAAAAAAAAAAAACTTTAAAACATTACATAAAGCTTGCCCATTTTTTTATCAAGAAAAACATAGTTAAGAGTCAATATATCAAAATAGCAAGATTAACATCAAATGATAGAATATTATTAGAGGAATGTAAATACTTGAGAGAATATTTTGTAGAGACAGGCTATCCACTGACTTTCGTGGATCTTACATCTCTGGAAAATTTGGAACACAGAAATACTAAATTTGCTTCTATATTGGTCAATCTTGAAGGGTAGCAAGATAACAAGAACTCATTAAGTGTTGTGGATATTGACTTAGCCTTTTTATAACTTATTTACAAACATTACTTACAACATTAGTTACAAACATTACTTAATGTGGCTGAGTATAGTCAAATAGTACTGTACCTATCTAGTTCAACCATCAAGCAATCCTTATTAACATTTCTCTCACTCTCTCTCCCCCAGTGAACTAAGTGCATAGTAAGTCTGACTACTGCTGCTGCAAAAGTTATCACATCTCACTACCTAAAGAACTTGCACAGCTGAATTTCACCTGCAGTTGCAAAGGTTCACATGGAACAATACATTAAGTTAAATTTATGTAAGGCAATTTCCAAGTCTCAGACTAATAACTTAATTTGTGAAGTCATGCATTAGTGTGTTCTGTTTTGTAGTGCTGAATCTGCTGGAAGGATATCCCCACCCCACTTACTTATCCACAATCACAGGCCTTTTACTGCTGAAGGTGAAGCTAAATTAACACTTTAGCATATTTTTACTCTTATCAGTGTAATATATTCCGGGAAAGACAGTGAAAAGCCCATAGCCATAAAATCAAATAGTGTGACTCAAGTCAAGTATTTAGAGTTCAGAGACCTTGTCTTTGTATCCATGAACATTCTACCTCACTGATTGTTTTTGGTGGTAAACCATCTGAGGGTGTTCTTCCCACTCCGTTCGCTTCGCTCACTCTGCTCCCCTGCCTTGCCCCCTATCCCACTTGCCCCCAGAACCTCTACTCATATCCCAAGCAAGCCACCCCCCCATTCCTATGAGCTAATTATATACAACTCTACCTTGTCCGCACCCACATTTCATTACACCTTAAAAACTTTTATATAACCAAACTTTTCTGCTTTCCCTTATAGCCATCACCTTGAATTCTCTTCCCCCTACTATAATTATTTGCACGTTACTCTACTCCACCATCAATAGAATCATCACCTCAAGCTATCTTACATTAACTCCAGGCTTGACATCTTCTCTTCTATTATACACACATCAAGCTAACTTTGCACCACAATTTTACTGCTGACCAATCACTTCTCTTCCCAGCTCTCCCTACCACAGTCCACAAGGCAAAACACCTAACCACATTGTCATATCCCACCCTCTAGTCAAAACATTTCCAACCTTACTTTAACCTGCTCACATATCCCTAGATAACATACATATCTATTTACACCTGATATTACATTCTAACACACGCATACCACTTTTACTATCTTTTTAAACCCACCATAACAGCTGACATGCTACTCCTTACCTGTCTAACCTCTTTGCTCTTAATTCTCAACCTCGCTACAACCATACCCTCTCATACCCCCACATGCCAATACACATCAACAACCTCCTTCAACCATCTCCCCAATAAACAACACAGCTTCTCACATATCTCCCCCTAGCTTTTCCCCTATACCCTCCCATATTATTCAAACCACAAAATTGTCCTCCTCACCATCTATGAAACCAACAGTTGTATAAACCACACCACACTTGATACCAGTATCATCAACTATGAATAAATATGAATAAAAAACACTTCCCGTGGTTCTCAATCCTCATTACCTATCTACTCAAATGTGGAGACATACATCCTAACCCAGGCCCACCCTCTTATCCTAACCACAAGAATAACCCCAAAGATTTAAACATACTTACACTGAACCTTAGAAGTATGTGTAATAAAATAACCCCACTGCATGCCTGGATTTATCAAAATAAACCTGACATACTAGCCCTTAATGAAACATGGCTACACCCCAATGTTAAAGACTCAAAAACAATACCTCCAAAATTTGCAATAACCAGAAGAGATAGATCTAAAAAAGAGGGGAGGGATAGCTCTTATATATTCCTCTATACTCAAAATCAAAACTTACACCAGTAATATACCTATATTTTCTAATGCTGAGGTACTAATCTCTCTTTTTTGAACCTCAGCACATAAAAAAGAATATGCATAATAGTGATATATATCCCACCAAGTCACAATATACCAGTGTTGGAAAATATTTTATCCTGGACATCCCAAACAATAAACCTTGAAACAATTTTGGGAGACGCAAATACTGATTGGCAAACCATAGTTTCCAACTCCCCTACAAATAGTATAAATCTGTATGTTTCTTCTCAGCTTATCAATACTCCAGTAAGATACAGCAAAGATCTTACCTGCCAGTCCACCCTTGACTGGATTCTAGTATCCCACCCCACCAATTACCCCTCTTTCAGTACACTGCCTAGCTCCCTGAGCATTCATCTCCCCACATATTCCATTGGAACAAACTCCCAGCTACTAAGACTACACACTGTAAAACCAGTTAGGAACTCAACTAATTTTTGTCAGCATAACTTCAACTATCTGTTACGTGAAATAGACTGGACACCTCTTAAACAGCTACCCCTTAATGAAGCTGTATTATACTTTAATAACGCCTTCCTTCACATACTTAATAAACTAGCACCCATTCGTATGAGAAGAATCAAAAAGAACTTGGCACCATGGCTCTCTAAGGAATGTAAACACCTGATGAAGCAAAGGGATCTAGCCTGGATAACCTGGAAACTAAACAAAAATGAAAAAAATCATGTCAATTTCAAAACACTACACAACAAAGTGGCACAACTAATCAACAAAGATAAGAAGTAATACTATTTCAAGCATCAGCTCTACCATAAAATCAACCCCAATAAATGTTGGCACTCCATATCTCCTCTACTTAACCCTGGAACAAACAGAGAGCACAACCCATCACCTGATACCCCTTTATCACAAATAGCCAACACCTTTAACAAGTACTTCATAAAATCAATATCAGACCTACTAATGAGCATGACTTATGCTGGACCCCCCACCCTTCAACCTTGTCAGACATCAACACTAGACCATCAACTACTTCTGACCCTGTCATTAATAACCCTCCTACTCAACAATGTGTCTTTTCACACCCCATTTTCATTTCAGCCCATACCCACTGACACCATTAAGAAACTACTGCAAAAGCTAAAACCTTGCTCTACCTCAGCTGATAATCTTCCACCACACTACCTCAAACTGGCTGCCAACTCAATCGCCTGCCCAATCAGTATCCTTATAAATAGGTCTTTATCTGAATCAGAAGTACCAACCATATGGAAACAATCTGACATCACCCCCATCCACAAAGGAGGCAACTCTTTTGAACCATCCAATTTCTGTCCTGTATCCATCTTGTTACCCATATCTGAAATTATCAAGAGAGATATACACCAGCAGGTAATGCAATATCTATTGCAAAACAATCTTTTAACCAAAATCCAACATGGCTTCTGACCCAGCCACAGCACAGCTACAGCCATGTTATCCTTTATAGACACCGTGAACAAGGCCAGAGATGCAGGATGCTATACTGCCTTGGTATTCCTTGATCTCTCCAAGGCCTTTGACACAGTGTCTCATCCCTTGCTACTGAATACACTGTCTAACATAGGCTTCTCACATAACACAGTAAAATTATTTCAGAGCTACCTCAAGGATCTTAAACAAGCAATGAAATGATCCAGTGAATGCTCACCCTTTCTCCACAACCTCACTGCAGTCCCTCAAGGCTCCATCCTCAGACCCCTACTCTTCAACAGTTTCACAAACAACCTTCACACTGCCTCTCACCGTGGAACCCACATTCAGTACGCTGATGATTCCACCATAATCTGTACCTCTCAATCACTACCAGAACTACTTTCAAAAACTCAGTAGTTCTTTACTGCAGTCAAATCCTGGCTAAGAAATGCCCAACTCTTTCTTAATCCAAAGAAGAATAAACTAGTATGATTTCACCCCAAAAACACCTCCCTGTCACTGATCATTTCAATATCTTTGCATTTGACAACACTGTCATAGAATAGTGCAGGAAACCAAACTTCTGTGAGTTATCATTGACAATAAACTTTCATTCGACCTCCATATACAGCAAAATATAAAGAAAACTCAGCAAAAATTGGGACTCTTATATAGAAATGAACATTTCTTTACTGCAGCAACCAAAACTACCCTTGCAAAAACAGTTTTACTTCCCTCCCTTTTTTACGATACCCCTGTCCTAACTTACAAACTTCTACCCTAAGCAAGATGTAACAGTGCTACAACTCTCTCTCTCTTTTTCGGTTTTTCCTGGTTAGAGGTCACCACAGTAGATCACCTTGTCTGCTCATGATTGGCAGTGGAGTTTTTACAGTGTCGAGTTGCCAGCCCGGTGCCCAACCTTCCACAGAAGGCACACACATGCACACCCTCACACCTAGGGCCAATTTTAGCATATCCAATCCACTTGCAGCATGTCTTTGGGGATGTGGAAGGAAACCGGAGTACCCAGAGGAAACCCACATGACTGCAGGGAGGACATGCAGACTCCTCACAGAAGACACCCCAGCTGAAGATCAAACTGCTGTGAGGCGACAACGCTAACCGCTGCACCAAGCTACAACAAAGTTGCAAAGTTTGCCACAAACTCTAGTTATCACACACACACCACTGTAAACCACTCCTAGAATTAAACTGGCTTGAACTCCCTAACCAACTTGCCTTTATTCAGCTATCTGCCTTGCACGACCTTATTTTCAAGCCTACTGCCTGCCCTGCACTAGCCAATCTAGTGACACCTTACACATCAAATCAATCCCTATGATCAAAAGACAAAAATCTCTTGGCTATCTCAAAATCCACAAGAAAACCAGGTCACTCTCTGTATTCTTCCTCTGTCTCTATACTATGGAATTCACTACCTCTAGCTATCAGGTCTATGCCTATTGTAATCCATTTCAAAGACTCTAAAAAATCATCTCAAAAATACATGGCTTTAGTCCTGCATAAAGCCAGCCGAATGCTCAGCTCTTTCCTCCTCTTCCACACTAGCTTCATCCTCCTCTTCTGTCACATTTCACTCCTTCACAGTCTGCAAGGGCCTAAAGCTCTCCTAACTCCATCTCTTTCTATACCATATCCTTAAGTTACTGCTCAAACTGTAATGTCTCTGTTCTTAGTTCTCTCACTATCTTTCTACACCAGTGATTATTTTCCTAACTGTAACCAACATTCTATTTTTTCATGTACTAGAACAGTTAATGTCATACACTGCACTACCTACATACTACTTTTGGACATTATCTACTCACAGGCTATGTATACGGTGAGAGTGACAATCACTATGTATGTTTTAACTCTATAGAATTGTCTAGATGTGTAATTTTGCAACATAGTTTCTTTCAGCTTATTTTTGTATAGTATTTCTAATGTCATTTGTATTGTATTTGATTATACTGTATTTGTTCAGTATGTGGAGCTTTTCTCCCCAGGCCTCTGATGAAAATGGGTTCTGTAGACCTACTCAGACCACCCTGGTAAACAAATGTCAAATAAATAAATAAATTTGCTGGATGTAAAAAGGATTTTAAAAACTATTTTTGCAAACTGGAAGGTAGTGTTGGGCAACACAGAATTAAGTCAGGTGGTGGGAATTCATCCCAAAGTAGTTTTTAAAAAAAGGATTGGATATTAAACCCATTTTAGAAAGAAGGAAGATGCCATTGGAGATAGGTAAAAGAGGTACCTTTCCATGTGGGACTTGGATACAATTCAAATGCATAAATTAGAGCCATTTTTTATTTTCATAATAATGATAAGATCTTTAAGATTTCAGAACATTTTACTTGTGTGTCAGTAGGTTTAGTTTATTTAGCTACTTGCATTTCTTGATCTGGGTTTTATATGGGCAAAACTGTTAGAACACTAGCAGAGAGGATTTATGAGAATAATTACCCTATAAAATATTTGTATAACAACAATGCTTTAACTAAACATGCTATGAGTTGTAAGCCATTCAAGAAGTTTGTTTTCCAAGTGATTAGACTGGCCTATATTTAGCTTGAACGGAGGTGATTATAATAATTTTTGTGGAGATAAGGGCACTGCATTAGCAGTGTTTGTTAGGAGCGATGTTTTCTGGGTATTAAATGATATGCACTCGCTTTAAAATGTATTTTAACATGAAGGAGTATGAAATATTTTTGATTGGTGAAATGGGGTCAAGAGATCTGTTTCTTTTATACAAGTGGCACAAAAATGTTTAATTTTCATGTTTCTGAGGAGGTTCTTGCATTAACGAAATTGAAATCGTTAAAAAGTACAGTGGTATGAAAGTTTCTTTAACCGTGTGTTTTGCATTTCCTTTAATATTTTAAACTGTGCTCCTTCACTGACTGCAAGCAGAAAAAAATAAAAATAATTCTCTCTCTCCACTGATTCCAAGTCCATATAGCAGCAGTTGGAATAATAGGAGTGTGTTTTCCTTCAGTGAATTCTCCTCAAGCGGAAAATTCTGATTATGAAGAAAGTATTTCTTCAGATTTCCCACCAGAAGAGTTCTCCTTTTTATCTTTGAAACTATAGCTAAAATGAAAGATTTGCTTCAGTGGGAACAGAATGAAATCCCAGTCTCCCAGCAGACGTACTAGATTTATTGCAGCTAGATTTTTCCTAGCCTGCTGCTGTCCCTTCAGTTTTATCAGCTTTAGAAGATGTTTTCTTAAAAGCCTGCAGTATGCCTGACAGTCAACCACCTACTCCTACAAAGTCTGATAGGTTATACAAAGTACATCAGACATACAAGTATCTTTGTTTGTAATCCAAAATCAGATACTGAAGTTATTTCCTTATCAAAGCATTCTTCTGGAAAACATATGGTAAATGCTAACCTCATCCCCTCTAATAGGCATGGGAACATTTTTGAATGATTTGCAAATAAATGTTATTGTTTTGCTACCTTAACTTTCGGAATTGTAAACTGTCATATATTACAATTTTTACTGGCTTCTTTTGAGCACATGAGATTAACTGTTAGCCTTCCTTCTTCAGAGGTTAAAACTTCATTGAAGTCAATAGTTGTTTTTGCTTCTGAAGTAACCCAACACTCTTTAAAGTGTTATTGTGACTATGTTGGTGCTGTTTCTACAGCTGCTGCAACTGGTCCAGTTATGAAAAGATTTGCTTGGTTACATTATCAAAACTTACCAAAAGATGTTAAATCTAAGATTTAAAATTTTCCCCTTGATAAAGATGTTTTGTTTGCTCCTTCTGCATGTGAGGTCCTTAAAAGATTTGATGAAAGAAGGAAGTTGATTTAAACTGTTACCCAGATGAGTCAATCCTAGTTTTCTAAGCTGTGTAAAAAGTTTTGTTTCCACTTCAGGACCCCTTTACAAAGTGGGGGCGGGTGGGGTGGGGCTCAGAGCCAAGGACATTCCAAAAAGTGAGAATGACTACTTATAGGTTAATAGGTGTATACTAGGCCAATGGCCCTGGGGCCTTTACAAGCCTAGCCATAGGATTACACTGGGATTGTGCCACCTGACCTTAATTCCCAGGGCCTCTGTTGAGTAGAACCACTGGAGTTATCCCCAGGGTGAATTTTCTATTTCCCATCCAGTCATCAAGATTTCTCTTGAAGAGGGTCAGCGAGGTGCTCTGCTCGACATATATGGTAAGTCTATTCCATAGCATGGGCAGTCTCTGGGTTATGAACCTGTCCCTCCAGTACGTTCTGTTGATTGTGGTAATGAGGTTGAGATCTCTGGAGCGTGTGGTGCGGAGAGATTGGGATTTCTTTAGATGTAGCATTTCTAACAGAGCTGGGTCAGACAAGGCTTTGTAAGTCAAGCAGAGATCACCTCTAAGTAGGCGATATGACACAGAGAACAGTTGGAGTTTTTTGAGTCTGTCCATATAGGACAAGTGTTTAAGGCCTAGGATCCTCTTTATGAGATACTTTTGCGGCCTCTCCAGTTGTTGCAGGTGTCTAGTGAGTTACATGCCAAATGGGGCATTGTACTTGATGATTGGCCTAATGAGGGAAGAGTAGAGGGAGACAATAACCTCTTTCTTCCTGAATGCAAAGCCCTTAGTAATGAGATGTGCCTCATAGAAGGACTTTCTGACCACAGTGACAATGTGGTGATCAAAAGAGAGGTTGCTGTCAACCTGTGTTCCCAGATCTCTTATAACACCTTCTGTGTTCAGTGGACTACCATTGATGTGGCAATTCATGGGAACTGGGTTTTTCCTAAAGGAGATGATGACACATTTTTTGGCATTGAGCTTAAGGCCATGGTTCTGATGCCAGTTGTTGGTCTCAGTGAGGCCATTCTGTGGGTTGCCAACATCACTTGGGGAGTTAATAATAGTTCCCAACTTGCAATTGTCTGTGAACTTTGTCAGCCAGAGTCCCTTTGTGTTGGCCTGGACTTCACAAAAATAGATACCAAACAGGAAAGGACCCAGGACCAAATCCTGTGGGACTCCACTCATGACTAGTCAGCAGTCTGACTTGGAGTCAGCTACTTCCACACTGTGGGTTCTATCTGTGAGCCAGTTTGCAACCCACCTAGTGATATAGGGGTTAATGCCTAGCTTAGTGAGTTTTTCTATGATTCCTGAGTGGGGAATGGTTTTTAAGGCATTGGCCAGATCAAGGTAGGCTGTATGAACTACCTTGCCTTCATCCTTGCTCCTTCACATCCTTCTATACCCACCCACTTTGACAGTTCCTTAAATCTATCCCTCAGTGTAGGTCTTCATCTTCCCAAGTGGTATCCGGTTATTTCAGACAAATGGGTTCTGAAAAATTATCCATTAGGGTTTCCTCCAGTTCTAGAACATATGCAGTCACATGGAATCACAGAAACAGTGCTCTCAGATCAGGTGGGTAAAGGTTTTTATTCAAGATTCTTCTTGTGGCTAAAAAAGAAGAAACTTGGAGACTGGTATTAGAAATCTCCTTTCTCTGTTTTTATGTCAATGTCCCAAAGTTCAAGATATTAACCCCTTAATTTTTGTTACCACTCTTACCCCTCCACAATTTCATGATAATGTTAGACTTAAAATATTCTTATCACATACCACATTCCACAGAATTCAGACTATGTACACCAGATATAAAAAAATCTTAAAATAATATTTTTTTTGTCTTATCCTTTGGCCTTTCCACTGCAGCAGGAATATTTACAAAATGTCTGGCTGCAGTAATTGCTTACTGCAGACTTCAAGGCATTCTTATATTTCCATATTTGGCTCCTTCTCAGTCAAGGGTTTCATGTGAACTTATAGAAATAATCTCGTATTCCTTTCTATAGAATAGTTTTTGGAATGTCTTTTGGATATTTCCATGGGAATGGCTTTTTTCTTTTGGACAAAGCAGAACTGTAGAAAGAGAGCTCCCTACGTTTTTCCGGACATTTTCTGACACTGGTTAGGGAATTTCTCATGATTCTGCATTCCGTGGCGTCTATGATTATTTTGATTCCCTTGGTTAGACTTCACATATTGAAGATTCACTAATACCTCAAATTGGTCTGGTCACAACATCAACACTCTTTATATTTTTGGATTCCAGTTCTGGGTTTTGTAAGAAGGGAGTTACTATGGTGGATGGACTAGCTTTTTCTCAGTCCAGGTTCCCATTTTTCCCTTCCACCTCCTCCACAGTCTGTCAAAGTAGATGCCTCAGACGTTGCTTGGGGGTCATATCAAAAGGGGTAAAAGTACAAGAATCTGTAGAACAGGACAGAAAAAAAGCACATACATGCCAAAGAGATAATGGCAATAATAAATTACATAAGTCTTATATCATCCCTTATCTCCATGGACTTCTGCAAGTAATCACAGACAAAATAGTAGTGATGTGGTATATAACTAAACAGGGGGAGTACCAGAACTTACTTCCTTTGTAGACTTGCCATGATAGCCCAGGAGGTAGGAACTCAGTTTATTTGACTCTGCAGGCTTTATACATTCAATCAGAGCAAAATATTGTAGCAGACAAGCTGAGTAGGACCAGGACAGACCCCCACAAACAGAAATTACGCCTAAGGGTCTTCCAGGAATTGATCCAAGTATGGGTAACATCTCAGATAGATCTGTTTGCTTTCTTTCAAACAGACAGTTAAAGAAATTCTGCTCCAAGTTTCCTTGCAGGTAGGCCTGGAAGACAGATGCTTTTTTGTTCTCACGAAGAAAAATGAAATTATGCCTTTCCACCCTTTTCTTTGATATCAAGGGTTATTCTAATGATCCAGAAGGACTCCTCAAAGATAGTGGTGGTGACTCCCTTTTGATCCATGCAACAGTGGTTTTCCCTTCTTTTGGCTAAGGTCAATTGCCACAAGCTTCTTCACAAGATGGATACACTACAACCTCCAATTACTTCAGCTAACTATATAATTAAATAATTTTTAGTACCTTTTAGGCACCTGTTTTTTGAAGACATGCAGCAAGAATTAAATGAGGCCAAGAAACCAAGCAAATACTTCCTTTATGCCTAAAGTGGTTTCAGAGTTTACTTTGAGCCAGGCTGTTCATCTTGCTGTTTTCTTTCCAGAACCAAAAATGATGGGAGAAAGAATTCCACACACCCTGGATGTCCACAGGCAACTACCTTCAGGAATTATAATCAACTGTTTATTTTCTATGAAAGTAAGAAAACAGGACTATCACTTTCAACACAGTTTCTAAATAGTTGTCTCATGCTGTTGCTTTTTGTTACTTTCACCATGACTTGTGTAAGGCTAGGGCCACTCTGCACAGGCTTTGGCTGCATCTTTGGCTTTTTGGAAAGAAATTGACTAAGGAAATATACTACAAGCAACAACTTGGCCATTTGTACACACCTGTACTAAACATTACAAACTAGATTCCTTCTGTAGGTCGAGAGCAAGCTTTCGTAGGATTTTCTCCAGGGGCTAATGGACCTGATCCTTCTTTCTCCTCCCTTTTCCTAAGCTCTGGTGTTTGTACCATATAGTTTATGTTATGGTAACAGTGATCTTTTGAAGCACATAGTACAGTTGTATAAGTAAATCTATAAAACTACCATAACGGTAGATGTTTGAATAGATTGCTGTTGCGGTAGGAAGACTCTCCCTCTACCCCCTTTTTGTTATACTGTTTTATGCCAAGGTGTGGATATTTTTCTCTTTCCTTTTCTCCTAGCACATACTTAACTGGCAGGTCTCTAGCCTTCCTTACTGTGAGACAAGAAAGCTCTGAAATGTTGTCACCCTAACCACTGACTTTACAGTGCTCTCTTTGAACTCTGCAGAGATTAGGGCATGGTGAAGGTGCCCTAAAGCTTTGGACGTGAGCTGGTAATCCATTCCTTAGCAGGATATGTCCCATTTTGTGTACACTACTGTTATGGTGATCTATTTAAATAGATACTGTTATAGTAAGTTTACTTATACAACTGTACTTCCACTTTCATTGATGATGCATCTGCAACTTGCACTGTGTGGTTCTGTTCTTCAGCTAGTTTATTGTGTTTACCACATATGGGACAATTTTTAAAGCATGTAGCATTTGTATGATGCAAGTATGGGAATGGTGTTGGCCTTCACCTTGTCAAAATATGCCATGAACACTGATCTGAAACTACAGTATGATAATTCTTAGCTTAACCAAATAAACATTTTCTGTGGTGAAAGACACATTATCAATTCTAGATCATAATTTATAGCAACATGAATGGGTTTCATAATCCCAGACTTAGTAGAGGAGATTTCATTAAGGCCCTTTACTTTCATTTAATTACCTATATGGTTTCACACTTGTGGTATTTGAATAGCCCTTGTTTCACCTTTAACTTATGAAGCACTTGTTATTGTATGCTACTAACCTAAGAGTAATGCCAGACCTTTCTGAAATGCTGTTATCTTCCTCATCATTAAGTACACCTTTCTCTGGAAAGTACCTGGTGACAAATGCAGTATACAAACAATAATTTGTAGAACCCCTGTACATCCTTTCAATCCAATATAATAACCCTGGTTATCTGTTAACATGTTCTGTATTCCCATAGGCAACATAGGCCCAGTATACCCTTATTAATATGTTATAATTATGCACATCAAAACATTTTTCCTGCAGAGCAACAGCTCTGGGGTTAAATTTCTTCAAGAAGTCCAGCACTTCATTTTTCTTATCTGGTTTAGGTAAACCCATTATGATTCCAAGTAATAGAACTCATCCATTCTCTAATTAAAAACAAAAAATCTCCTAAAGCCACACTCCAAAGCCCAGTTGATAATCATCATCAACACTCCCCTTTCCCCCACTTTCTACAGGGGGTTGAGGTGTCATGTCAACTGTCACCATCACTGTATTCAGTGCCACTCCTACCACCTTTGACATGCATGCCAGACTGTCGCAGGTCTTCTCTCACACAGTCTGTCCACCTCTTTGCTAGATGCCCTTGTATCCTCTTCCCTTCTTCCTGTCTGTCCCAAATCTTCTTTACCAGATTGTCTTTTGCTTTTTTTCATAGGTTCATAGATGTGTACTAGGCTAATGACCACAAGGGACTTTTTAAGCCTAGCCATGCATCTCAAATCTCTGTCAAGTTCTGGTACCTTTGATAAGTGTAAGCAGGATCTTGGGAGATGAAACATTTACAAGCAGGGACCTTGGAGATTAACTATTTACAGGCGGCCTGTGTCCATTATAGACAGAGGTGCCAAACCAGGGATGAATTTCCTGTTCCTCATCCAATAGTCCAAGTTACACTTGAATTGAGTTAGGGAGGAACTCTGCTTCATATGGATGGGGAACCTGGCCTGTTCCAGTGAAGGGGTAGTCTCTGGAAAACATACCTGTCTCTTCAGAAGATCCTATTTATATCACAGTTAATTATGGTCCTGTTTGTTTTGCAGATATGCAGAAGGCCCATCAGGGTGGGGTCTGACAAAGCCTTGTATGCCAAGCATAGATCGCCCCTCAACAGCCTGTAGGAGGTGGACTATAGGGATAAGGCCTTGAGAAAGTCTACATAAGACATGTTACTTATGCCTTGTATTCTTTTAGTGAGGAAACTCTGTGCACATTCCAGTTGTTGGATGTGCCTAGTTAGGTACAAACCAAAGGGGGCATTGTACACAGTGATAAGTCTGATGAATGCCGAATTCAGTGGAACTATGACCTTCTTGGATCTAGACACCATACCCTTGATGCACAATATAGAATGATTTCATCACTACTGTAGACATGTGATGGCCAAAGGCTGGATTACTGTCTATGTGTCCACCAAGTCCCTAACTACTGTGTCAACCCTTAGGTGTGTTCTGCAGCTATGATAGTTACCAGGGGTGGATGACTTCTCAAAGGACACTATTATGGATTTATTGGCATTTAGTTTTAGTCCATGGCTCTGACACCAGTTATTTGTGTCAGTCCTTCCTAGATAGTGTTTGCATCAATGGGAGATTTTATGGTTGCTCCTAATTTGCAGATTTAGTCAGCCAGAGGTCATTGACATTGGCCTTGACTTCTGAGAAGTAAATGCCAAAAAGCAGCCATCCCAGGAACAGTCCCCAAGGGATTCCACTTGTGACTGGCCTCTTCGAAGAGGTCGACTCCCCAATTCTAACTTCCTGGGTCCTTTCTGTGAGTCAGCTGGCTATCCACAGGGAGACATAGGGGTTTATACATAATCTCTTGAGTTTGTCCACAATGTCCATGTGGGGTATTGTGTCAAATACCTTGGCCAGGTCAAGGTCGGCAGTGGCAACTGTTTTGCCCTCATCCCCTGCTTTGGTGACCTTCTCAAAGAAGTCCACTGCATTGAGTAGACATGATCTGCCCTTGACAAAACCAAATTGGGGTGGGTCCAGTTTGGAGGTTTCATATGTCATTATTGATCATTTTCATAATAATTATTTCTATGGCTTTGCATTTGAGACTACTGAGACTCATGGGTCTGTAGTTTCCAAGGTGTGTAGATGGCCAGCCTTTGTGCTGAGGGGTGATTGTTGTTCTCCATTCATGAGGCATGAAGCCTGTTTGGAGGCTACAGTTAAATAGCAATCCCAGAGAGCCTGTTAGGTCGTGTTTCATGCTATTTAGAATGCATCTTAGGATATTGCCTGGACCTATTGATGCAGTATTCTTGGTCTTAGAGAGAGCATTAAGAACCTATTTTCTAGTGTTAGTGGGGGGGGGGGGTTATATATTCAGTAATATTTCCTGAGGTGAGGTTGAGGTGGAAAGAGGAGTAAAGTCAGAGCTGAATTTGTTGACCAGTAAATTTGCTATATCTTCTGGTTCAGTACAGGTGGCTCCATTAACAACGAGCTCCATACACAATTGTGTATTACCTTTGAGGCTGCAGGCATAGCTAAAGAATGCCTTCTGGTTTTCTTTGGCCTGGGAGGCCAAATTTACCTCACATTTGGCTTTGGTAGACTTTATCTGTCCTTTTGAGTTGTTTGTTTATTTTGATGACAGTGCTTTTATCCTACTGGGTGCTACACCTCCTAATTTTTGTCATAGTTTTCTTTTTTCTGTTATACAGCCTATCGATGTTGTGATTCCACCAGGGTGGCTTATTTTTTGAGTTAGTTTGTACTTCTTCCTTGTGGGTACAGCTGCCTCTATGCAGCTATTAAAATACTTGTATAGGATTTCTATGAACAATTCGACATAGGCAGCAGTATTCTTAGGGTTTGTGGGAACTTGGAATTTTGTCAGGTTACCAATTAATAATAAAAAAGTTAGTATTAGAGTAGTTCTTGAACATTTCAGGGTTAGCTGGGGTTTCAGATTTTGTTTTTACTTAAAAGGATATCATTTTGTGGTCTGCCCTTACCAGACAAGACATTGCATTAGGGGATGTGCAGCACTCTCCCATACTAGTGAGGACCAGATCTAGTATGTTTGCACCCTTGGTTGGTCTATTAATGATCTGGTCCAGGAAGTTTGTGTTAACAAAATCCAGGAATCTCTGTGCCTGCATGTTTGGTGTTGTATATGATTCCCAGTTAATAGTGGAGTAATTAAAGTTGCCCATGAATATGGTGTTAGGTTGGATGGTGAGTGTTTCCATCAGTTTAAATACATGTTATGGGTTTCCTGGACCATACAGGAGGACTTATAGCTTGCAAGTATGTGGTATGGGATTTTGCCTATGGTGATTTGAACATGGAGAAGCTCAAGTGCATTGTCCTGTTTCGCCAGCCTTGAGGTATATATTATTTTTATGTAAGTCAAGGCACCTCCACCTTTAGTCCTTGTCTGTGTAGTAGCTGGTTTAAATGGATAGAAGGCATTATAGCCTTGCACTGCCAGTGTGCTGTCTGTGGCTTTAAACTATGTCTCAGTAACCACACAAAAATCAGCATTCTCTAGGGTAAGGAAAGCTAGTAGGGAATGGAGTTTTTTGTTTAGACTCCTAGTATTGAGCAGTAACACCTTTAGATTTTCTTGGTTTTGATTTGCTATGTCACAAGCACTTTCAGTTTAGCATTTCCTAAAAAATAGATACTATAGGGGAAGGCAATGTTTTAGCTAATATTTAGATGCCTAGAGGGCTGAAGTGCAGACAATCTCTGGTAAAGCAGCATAGTCTGTTGACCATCTCCTTCCATGCTGGCAAATATTTGCACTCCCTTAGAATGACACCAGAAACTAAGCCAATTATTAAAGTCAGTCAACTTTTGTTTGTATTGTGGCATTTTCCTCGGAGAAGTTAAAATGCTGCTCAATGCTAGGCTCATACTAGCCTGGGACACATATTCTGAGAGCTCCATGATGTCTCTCTTCATATAATCTAGGGAGGTATATCTGAAGTGATTTACACCCACATGGACTATGACTGAGTCATACTGTTACTTGTGATCCAATGACTTGAGTACATGTGTAATGTGGGGGATCCTGCCCTTTGATAAACAACTGACCATGATATTCTCCTTACTCAACCTGGTAAGAAGGACAATATTGTGTCTCACAATGGAGTCTCCAATGATCAGTATGCTGGATTGTGTGGTGGCTTGCCTTATGGGCTTAGAAGTAGAGTCTCCATGAGATATGGCTGAATGTGTTGATGTAATTGTTGTTTTGAAAGAGTGCATTCAGGGCTGCTGAAGATATTTGTTATGTGTAATTCATCTAGGAGTTCTTTGGGTTTAAGAAGGTTACATTTAAGTGCCTCAGCATATGTGGGTCTATGCTTTGAACTGTATGTATTGGGTGCAGCATGTGGACTACTGACAACCCAATTGACATAAGTAAAAGCACAAAACACCGCAAACTGAATAATAAAACAATGAAACGGGTACCGGTGGCAAAGACGTTAATTCCAGTTAAAATATAAGCACTTTTGTCTTCAAATGTCAGACTTCTTCAGAATCTGATTGACATAAGGAGGGCTTTTATATGAGAGTTCTGCTTCCAGTGACATTGTGTAAATACATCTCTCGCATACCATATCAGTTTGCTTGAGAATTAGTTAGTTGTTAGTAAACATGAGGCAATTTCTACATTTCCTCAGGATGCCCATGTCCACCAAGCTGATAATGGAGATAGTTGGAAAGTTCATATCCATGGCAGTAGACCCTTTTTTATTGATTAGATGATTGCAGTGAGAATATAAAGTAATGTCAGGAGTGTCTGGTTTTCAGCTCTGGGGGCATTGCTTGTCACTGCAAACTAGTTCTCTGTGTGCAACTAGGTATTGCTGAAATTTAAAGAGTGTTTTTACAGGAAAATGCCAACTCTAGGTGTCTGTGTTTATACAGGGCACTCCCAAACAGTAGAATGGACACTAATAAGTAGACCCTGATGATTTATGGATGAAGTGTTTAGGGAGATATTTTGAAGTTTGGTTAGACAGCAGCTAATCAAGCAGTACTTACTGAAAGGAAAGCATTAGGTTTGTCAAAATGATAAAAAGAGAGGATTCATCTGATTGGCTACTGCCTGGCTTCTACTAGTGCTGGTCTCACCAGAGCTTCTGCTGCTGGAATGCAATGCTCCTTTGCTTCTCCTCTCACCAGAAGTAAAACAGTAGCACCATCCCCAAGACGAGAAGCAGGCCACAGGCTGTTTGATGATTACCAGTCTTTTCCCAAATGATGAAAGGATCTGTAGGCTTGTTGTAGCCTTTTCCTGGTAGATGCCTTGAACAGCAATCAGACCAAACAGAAAGGTCACTGCCTAATCAGAAACAGCCAAGAATCAATGCATTCTGCTCCTTCTCTCAACAGGAGCAAAATATAAGCACAAATTCCAAGCTGGCACCTATAAAGCAGTTCTCAGGCTTTATGTTAATTGTCAGTCTCCAGGAAATAATGTTCCTATGCTCCTTCTCTCACTAGGAGCAAAACAGAAGCACTATCCCAAGATGACTACTGGAAGGAAGAATGTGGGTTCTCCCTTAACTTGTGGTCTTGGACTAGATGTTGCAGATTTTAAAGGTAAGATGGAAAAAATGGGTTATTATACTAAGAACTGCAATGTGTATTAATCAGTTAGATATGTAAAATGGAATAACTTAAGCTTTAGCTATTTAAGTGGGGTGCCACTAATTTTAAAAGAGTTAGATGGATTGGAAGGGGGTGGGCACTTTGTATTCTGCTTCTATGGAATACAGAAGGATATCCAATAAATTTAAATAGCAGAAGGGGGTGATTTCACAAAATGATAATTTTGTGCTTAATCACAATAGCTAGTGAAAGAGGAGAAGGAAGGAAATGTGTGGTCAAATTACTATAAAGGGCAGGCAGCTAGAAAGACAGTCAAGTTTAAGAAAACAACAGCACCAGAATGAGAGACAATATAATTTCTGTGAGACTCACAAGCAACACAACTGTGGTCTCTTTCCTAGTTTAAATATACAGTTAAATGCATAACACAAGTAAATTACAGTGTAAAGAAAATAAACCACAGTATACAAAACAGAAGAAGGCAGTGAAGCAATACAAAATTTAAGAAAGCAAAAACAAACTAACCTTTCTCTCACAGCAATCTGTGGCAGAGTGAGCTTTTCCAGTAAATTAGCCCAATCCACCATAATCTGTTCTCGGTGACCTTTTCTGCTATTGGAATTACTTTGGCTTCTGCTCTGATGGCCTCATTTCTTTGTCTGTCCCACAGTGTGCATCCTATCACTCATCTAAGGCATTTCATCTCTATCACCTCTAGCTTCCTCAACTACTCTGCCTTTTGCCCAAGTTTCTGTACCATACAGTAGTACCGGTCACACCACTGTTTTGTACACCTTAATTTTCCACTTCTTTGGCATTCTTCTGTTATACACTACCCCCAACATTCTGTGCAAGTTGGCTGCAGCCCCTCTTATTCTACGTTTGACCTCCTCATTCAGACTTCCCTTCTTCTTAACCACCCCTTATAGCTACTTATAGCTGTTAACCTGTTGCAGTGTTTTCCATTCTGTCTCAATTCTTAGCTTCTTCTGATTTCTCCAATTTACTGTTATTACAACTCTCTTATCTGTACTCTTCTTTATCCCATGTACTTTCAATTTTGCATTACATTCCCCTATGCTTTGCTGAAGTTCTTGTCAGAGTTTGCCTGTAGTGCCACATCATCTGCATACAACAACTTTGTTGATCTGTCCCCTCCATCTTGTTTGCTGTTGTAGTCCATCACCAATATGAATACCAGTGGGATCAGAGCTGAACTGTGATATACACCCACTCCCACTAAGGAACTCATCTGTGAGACTGAATAATGTTCATATTTGAATCATCGAGTCCTTGTACATATCATGCACTAATTCTAGCAATGTTTCTGGGACTTCAAACCACTGCAAGATTGCCCAAATGTGGGACCTTGTCATATGTTCTTTCCAAATCTAGGAATGCCCCGTTGAACTCTTTCTTCTTCTGTAGCTTCTTCTCAGCTATATGTCTTACTGCAAACACTGACTGGGTCAGTTGTGCTACATCCTGATATAAATTCCAACTGCTCATCTCCTATTTTACTTTCTACTAGTCTTTCTAATACTGTGCGTGTTCATTTATTAGTCACTCACTGTAGAACTTTTATGCAGTATGGCAGGAGTTTGATACCTCTATACTGCTCACAGCTGTAAATGTCACCTTTGTTCTTGAACACTAGCACTAGTACGCTTATTCTCCAGTCATCTGGGATACACCTTTCTCTCCATATTGCTGTGAGTATGCTCAGGAGCCATTTCTTCCTTGTCTCACCCAACATCTTGATCATATGTTCTGTGACCTCATCTGAGCCTGTTGCTTTCCGTGACTTCATTTTCCTTATTGCTTTTCTTTCTTCTTTCAGGGTGGGCTCCTCCTCTTCTTTCATTTTAGGTTGTGTCTGTGGGGAAGAAGCTTCTGTGGAGTTTTCTTCATTCAGAAGCTGCTGGAAGTACTCCTGTGGCTATAAAATCCATAACTCTGATGCACATTCTGAGTCTGTGAATTGCTTAGGGGCTAATCATGTTGACGCTGAATGTGATATTTGCTCAGGTATTAATTAAAGAGCTCTGGTAGAACACAGGAATCAGTTGGTGTTAAAATGTTTACTTCCTTCATCCTTATTATCTGTGTCTGGAGTTAACCTTTCTGCCAAGAAGCCCACAGATAAATCTAATGGGAACAAAGGGGAAAAGATCATAGAAAAATCTAAGGACCCAAAGGAGGATTCCCCTGACTTGTCTTCTCATTCTGCTCCTGCTTGGACTTCACCTTCTAAAATTCAGAAGATCTTGGATCCAGCTACTTCCTCAGATCTGGCTCACTCTTCCACTAAGTCTCCTTCTCAAGGGAAAGCTAGATTCTCTATGGCGCTGATAGCTTCAAGATTGCATTCTCCATTCAAACACCTCTTCATCCTTCAGGTCTGTTAGGACCCTGCAAAAAGCAGATGTGGATAGAATGATGAGGAAATTCCTTGGGACCCAAATTTAGTTGGGAGTTCTTCTGTCTCTGTCTCCCATTGGATCCGTGAGCTTTGGACCATCCCAGACCTTTATTGTTATTCCTACTCTGATCCGACCATCTGCTTCTGAGGCTTCAGATCCAAGACTTTCGGGATTGTCCATGTTAGACTGGAAGATTTGGCCCTCATCAACTCTGGTATCTTCTGCTCCAGCCGGCACCAGCTCTATCAAAACCAGAGGAATCTTATAACTGTAGCTTAAATGCCAGACCTGAGGATAGGAGCTTGACTCTGAGACTCTCAGAGCTGTCTCTTCACTGTGGGGCATCAGCAATAGATAACGTAGCCCCACTCCTGCGTGAACACAGGTCAAGGAGATTCCCTAGGCTGTCATAGTCAGGTGTTTTTGGCTCCTACTGGGGTAGTTTTGGGATCTCACTTACCTTCTGCCTTAATGGCAGTGGAGAATGTTTTCTCCACATCAGAAGATAGGACATCCTTGTACCCCTTGGGTCCTCCCCCTCTGGAACTGTCTGCCCTGGGTCCCGAGTCTGTTCATTCTGTTCCATTGGGACAGGTGGTCCAGTCTAATTTTGAGACAGTCCTCCTCTAGGACTCCCCAAAGACTTCTGAGTCTTCGGTTGATTATCCCCCATGATAGCTCCCTGGAAGCACAAGTGCAAGTGGAGGCACACTGACTCACCACAGCAGTCCCTAACCAAAGACACAGACTTTGATGAAGTGGAACGGTCCCTCAGATCAGCCCTAGAAGGTGTCTCGTTTGGGGTGATCCTTGAGCTCCTGAGGTAGAAAGGCGATTGGTCTTCTCAAGCGCCTTACCAGGAGGAGTCAGTGTTTCTTGAGGCTTTCAGAACTGGCTCAGATACTTCCTGGGTGCCCCCCCCCCCCGGTGGATGAAATGGCGCATCTGATTTCCCATCTGGAATGGAAGGATCTGGATGTGGCAGAATCCATCCACAAGAAGCCAGACGGATGTCTAGTAGCACCCAAGGATTATGCCCCCTAGAGTAGGGGTCCTCCAGTTGATGCTATGGTGGTGATGGCAGCCACTAAAAAGGAACTTGCCAAGGAAAGCCCTTCTGTCCATCGACCTAATGGAAAGTCTAGGGCCTTGGAGAGATTCAAGAAACAAATGTATGCTTCAGTGACATTTTCCCTCCAATCACTGAATTGTATGGCAGACATAAAAAAGTTTCAGAAGGAATGGACTAAAGAGGTCTCCAAATTCATCTCAGAGTCCATGACTGTGAAGACAAGAAGACTGTGTCTTTGCAACTGGCCAGCCTTCAGTCTCTCTCAATTGCCTCCATGTGTTTGATCTCCAGTGCTATGGAGTGCATTTTTAAAGCTGCAGTTTCAGTCATTATTGTTAAAGCCATTTCTGGGTGACTTTGCAGAGCCTTTCAGGATGCCCTTCATCAATGCTCTTTTTGATGGATCGACCTTTTTTGGCCTAGAGTTAAAGAGACTCTCTCTCCAGGAGTGAACAGGTTGGGACAACTCTATCTTCCATAGGAATATGGCTTTCTGTCCCTCAGAGGACCTTTTCTAGCAACCAGAAAGGGACTAGGAAGATGTAGTTCTGAAAATCATAAGGGTTTTCTCAAAATGGGGACCTCATGTCAATTTTTGACCTAAGTCATTTAAATCTGTTTGTACAACATTTGAATTTCCAAAAGGTCATGGTTCAGTGCATACTTCCACTACTGAGGACAGGCGATTGGATGTGCTTGATAGATCTCCAGGATGCATATTATCACATCAGGATAGACAGATGGCCCAGGAGATATCTTCACTTCTGGCTGGGAGCCAGTCACTTCCAGTTCAGAGCTGTACCCTTTGGTCTCACCACAATTCTCCATGTGTTCACCAAGTGTATTGCAGTGGTTGCTACTCACTACAGATTGCTAGGATTCTGAGTGTTTCTCTACCTTGATGACTGGTTCCTCACTACTTCCACCAAGCATCTTTTGACTTGTGCCAGGGAATATCTGCTCCATCTATGCCTCATTCTTGGCATTACCGTCAGTTACAACAAATTATACCTCTCTCCCGTTCAAGTTGTGGAGTTCATCGGTTCTCACCTGGATACAGTTTCTTAGACAGCAAGACTACCTCAGTCCAGACTGTCCACCTTGCAACATCAGGCTGAACAACTCTTGGCTTATTCATCCCTAGCCAGGTTAATTTTGCAGCTCCTTGGTATTATGGCCACCTCTATAACACTTGAAGCACTGGCAAAATTTTATATGAGAGTGCTGCAATGGGCACTGGCTGTTTAGTGGTTGATAAGATGATGACCCATGAATTTTCCTATTAAAATAACCAAGATGTGCAAGGAATGTGTGTTCTAGTGGATTAATGCATCTGAACTTCCTCAGGGATGTCCTTTTGTCCACTCTTACAGAAGACCATAGTGACCATAGATGCATCCCAGCTGGAGTGCGGGGGGGGGGGCATTACTTGGGACAGACAGCTCAAGGCACATGGAACCCCCTTAGAGGTCAATCTGCACATCAGTGTTCCAGAGATAAGAGGAATCTTCCTAGTATTGCAGGCCTTTCATGATAATCTTATTGTGGAGATGATTGCTATACAGATGGACAGAAAACATGTCAGTAGTCTGATATATCAGCAAATGGTGGGACACATTCCTATCCCTTGTGTTGAGAAGCAGTGAGAGTGTGGAAGTGGGCAATATCTTCCAATAACTTTGTAATAGCAATGAAGTTTCTAGGGAAATCCAGTGTGTTAGTGGATAGACTGAGCAGATCTGTTCTCTTGCCTCATGAGTGGTCACTCAATCCATAAGTGGTGGAGCAGATATTTTGTCAGTAGGATCAGCCATGCTACGAACTTTTTGCCTCTCCCCACAACTTCAAATGCAGCAGGTATTTTGCCTTGGTCCCCAAGGGAGCCACTGAGGGACACTCTGACCTACGATCCACCCCCCCCCCAGTCTCTTTTATTCTTGTCCACCTATCTCCTTTTTTCAAAGTTTTTACAGAAACCATGTTAACAGGAGAGCATGGTGATCCTCATTGCCCCATTCTGGCCTTGACAAGTGTGGTTTCCCTTCTTTTGGCCTCACTTATTATGCTCTCCTTGGGTGCTGGATCCTTCTCCAGATCTTCTGTCTCTCCCATCCGGACTGCCTCATCTCTACATCCAAGCCCTCAAGCTCACTGAATGGTTTCTTCGCTTCCAGTGATGGCTAGACAGCCCAGTCCTTCTTCTCAGATTCTATATATCCTCACTTCTTCCCAAAAGGATTCTACCAGGAAGATGTATTAGAGCAAATGGAAAATGTATAAGAGCAAATGGAAAAAATTCTGTATATGGGCTCATGATAGGCACTTGGATCCTTTCTGGACACCTGTTCTAGCTGTTCTAGATTTTCTCTAGGGATGACTTTGCAATTTCTGATTCTACCCAGAGCCCTGTTCTTGTGAAGACGAGGTCTACCTGAGTTACATGTTGGCCACTCTTATATGTGAGCTTGTGACTGTCTGTCTCACTGAAGCATGTGTTGGACAACATCAAGCTATTTGCCAGACAGAAGTCTAGAATGATCTTTCCTTCTTTATTCCTGTTACCCCATCCATGTGGAACCAGGCAGTCCTTATATCCTGTTCTCTTTGCCCCGTATGTGCATTCAGGTCATTCTCTTTACCGTCATGTCATCCACTTCCAGGCTGCATCCTGTCAGTGAACATACACTGAGTGTGGCAATTCTAAGTTCATGTTTTGCAAGTTGATTGGTTTTATGTCCAGCTTTCACTCAACAGAGCTATCCAAGGTAACCCAAGCTGGGCAACTGGATACAATCTATATTTCATCTAATCAATATTTATCATTTTACCACTTAAATTATTTTTGCCAGTGTAGATTACCACAGCATCCTAAAATAAAATAAATCCAAATTCATAAACATTTATGCAGATGCAGCCTTCACGTTCTTGAACTTGACTACACCAGATTTTGTAAGTATGGGTTTGTAGGAGAAAGGAAACTCTACTGCTCCCAAATGCAGGAAAAATAAACATGACTGTATCCTATACAATAAATAACAACAGAACTATAGCCTTTCATTGTAATCTAGCCTATTCAATCAATAACACCCTAAATATTAAATAACTTACAAGTTATTATTGCTGCCGTAACAGAAATTAGTAGGCATTTTACTTCATCTGAGCATGTCACTGTTAAAACACCTCCTGCAACCAATGCCATCATTTTGAGGGAGCACAATCATTATGTATTACTTTAAACCATTATGCTTAATGGACTTCAGTAATAACCCCCAGCATTATTCCTCCTCTTCCTCTTGCCAGTTAATCTAAGGCAGTCAGTAACTTCCTCATTCACTTTAAATGTCAGATGATAAAACAATAACATATTATTTTCATAGCATAGATTCTCTTAAAGATTGACCCAACAATTATTCATTGTTTATCACAATTGCAATAAGTCTCTAGTTCGGCCTGCTTGCTTCATTGTGCAGAGAGCTGACATCTGTTTTTGCACCATAGCAGATCTAATATTCAAAGGTCCTGTTTACTTACAGACTTTTTAAAATGGTTAGCAGTCGCACCTTAGGAATTATCTACCAATATTTCAGTCACCATACCCATAGTCACTTCATTTGTTAGGCCATTTTTACTCTGAATGGGATTGTATGCTTGAATATCCACCAGTACTTCCTGGGAATCTGTAAAAGCCTCAAAATCCTCTGTGAAAATAAGAAGCTAAATATAGCTGGATAAGATACAACATTTTAACTACCCTAATCTACATTCTTGTATGAATGGTGAGCATTGCACCCTCTTTGAGTCTGAATGCAAGTAATTTTCAGATAAAAACACTTATTCATCTCCAGTTTTGTAAGTCTTACCAGGTCTTTAGAACAACATCAGAATCTGATCTTTAAGCTTATTTGTTTGAGAATTTGCCAAAATATACCATGGCTGTCTAGATCCATTTTGCCTTCGTTTTTAAGAAATCTGCTTGGCATGGTGTTTTTGTTCTACATGAGAGGTGGACACAAATTATCTGGACTGCTCATTTCACATTTTTTCCATTGGTTAAGTTATCTCTTGAGTGATACTGAAATACTCAGTGAAATTCTGGGCCTCTGTCTTTATCTGAAAAGATTTGAAGCCTGCATAAACTAAAGCACTACTGGTGATTCCCTGTTGGGTGAGAAAACCTATAGTTTTTGTGACCTTTTAGAGCTGCTTTCTAATACCTGCTCCATTTTGGTTTCTGTTTTAAGAAATCTTCTTGGCCTGGTGTTTTTTTTTTGTTCTACGTGAAAGGTGGATACAAATTTTCTATGCTTTTTCTGAAAAGATCTGAAGCCTACATAACCTAAAGCACTGCCAATGGTTCCCTGCTGGGTGAGAAAACCTATTTTTTGTCTATGACCTTTTAGTGCTGCTTTCTGTTACCTCCCCCATTTTGTTTTGGTTAAATTGTCTCTTGAGTGATACTTAAATATTCAATGAAATTCTGGGCCTCTGTCTTTGAAAGATTTGAAGCCTGCATGTCTAGTGATTCTCTGCTAGGTGAGAAAACTTACATTTTTAAATGTGACCTTTTAGAACTGCTTTCTGTTTTAAGAAATCTGCTTGGCCTAGTGTTTTCATTCTACATGACAGGTGGACACAAATTATCTAGGCTGCTTATTTCACATTTTTTCATTGGTTAAGTTATCTCTTGAGTGATACTTAAATAGTGAAATTCTGGGCCTCTGTCTTTGTCTGAAAAGATGTGAAGCCAACATAAACTAAAGTACTGCTGGTGATTCCCTGCTGGGTGACAGAACATATTATTTTTGTCTGTGACCTTTTAGAGCTGCTTTCTGATGCCTACTCTGTTTTGTTTTCAGTTTTAAGAAATCTGCTTGGCCTGGTGTTTTTGTTCTATGTGAGAGGTGGACATAAATTATCTAGGCTGCTCATTTCACATGTTTTTTCATTAGTTAAATTGTCTCTTGAGTGATACTTAAATAATTGGTGAAAGTCTGGGCCTCTGTCTTTGTCTTCAAAGATGTGAAGCCTGTATAAACTAAAGCGCTGCTGTTTTTCCGTGCTGGGTGAGAAAACCTATATTTTTTGTCTGTGACCTTTTAGTGCTGCTTTCCGATATGTGCCCCATTTTGTTTTCAGTTTTAAGAAATCTGCTTGGCCTGGTGTTTTTTTCTACATGAAACATTGATGCAAATTATCTAGGCTGCTCATTTCACGTTTTCTTTCCATTGGTTAAAATGTCTATTGAGTAATGCTTAAATACTCATTGAAATTCTGGGCCTTTGTCTTTGAAAAGATTTGAAACCTGCATAAACTAAAGCACTACTGGTGATTCCCTGCTGTGGTTCCCACTGTCCCTCCCATTTGTTTATTTGCTTTTTAAACCAGGTGACTTTAAGATGCCCACCTCTAGTGAAAAATGAGCTTAATAAGCTCCTCCCTTTCTACACTGTTGTTGCTATTGGAAATTATTTATTTACCTTTCCTCTCCTTTCTGCATTGCTGTTGATATCCTGAATTATTTCCTTGCAGTTATATTGAAAAAGTGCATTTTGCCTTCCATTCTCTGTTCTACTTGATCTAGCTAGCTGTTGGATAATCTAGTGTTGTTTTGCACTCTAGAAAACAATTGTTTTTACAGAAAAGAGGTCAATGGATTTTCCATTTAGTGCACTGGGAGGTAGCCTGGTCTGTTGAGGTTGAGGAAACACAAGAGTAGCTCTTGGCTCATTAATTCAAAAAGAAGTACTTTTATTGAATAATCACACTTCTATAAGCTGTTTAAAGGGGTTCCTATCAGCATTTTGAATGTTGAAAATGCCGAATTTAATTTAATCGAACTGAAATGTTCGAAATCTCAGAAGAGCGAACTGACGGAACATCAATTTCTTTCCCAGGGAAAGAAATCGGTGGGCTGTCATCGGAGTTTGCTATTTCCTCCACTGTGGTGCTGTCTCGGAGTTGGTACATTTAAGTACGGGGTGTGTGGGGGGCACAGCCGCCCCATGTCGGGTGGTGTGGGGGGCAAAGCCCCCCACTTCTGTCAGTGTTTAAAGTATTGAAATTTTTTTTTTGCATGGAACACCGATTTCTTTCCCTGGGAAAGAAATTGATGTTCACTCAGTTCACTGTTTTGAGATTTCGAACATTTCAGTTCGATTAAATTGCATTTGGCATTTTCAGCATTTGATATGCTGATATAGACCAGTTTAAAGTACACTGATGTATCAATATCTTTAAGTTTGTGGTAGCATTTCGTACAATTTAAGTTTGTTGTAGATGTTCCTACTGTTTAAGTTTGTGGTAGCATTTCACTCTGGACACTCCTTTACTGTGCTTTTGTTCGTCTGGTGGCAGTAGGTATTTACCTGGTCTTTCTGAGCTGGGGAAACATGGGAAAGAGCTTTAAGAATTTTTTGGGACTTCTCTGCACTTGATTTGCACTGTTCTGATACCTAGAGAGCATAGGCTAGATTCAGACCTGCTGAATCTAGCCTGTTATTGATACTCTTGAACACTAAACCAGCCATCTTACCTTAAGAAGGGCTCCCCTGTACCCTTGTGGCAGAAGAGTGTGCATCCAGCCTTGTTTGAGCTGAGGATTGCTGGAGGAAGGTTCATTTGAAGCGTCTTAATTTTGCCTGTATTTAAGTCTCGGGTTTGCAAGTTGCAGCACACCATACAACAGGGGTTACGGGTGCCCTGTTTAGACACAAACACCTTGAAACTCAATTTTCCCTAGCATCTGTCAGTGGAACCTTCCCAAGCTTCCCTACTTCACTTCAGGTGTACTGGGCAGTGTTGCCACACTTACCATCCATAGCCTTCAATAGAAGAAGCACCTTTGTTAGTCCTAGCACAAAAACTGATCACACTAGCAAAATACCTTCCCTAATAGTACATGCAATAAAAACCTCCTATAATGGACTGACACTTTTTGATCATTTCACCAGTCAGCCTGATTGGTGTGGACGTCCTGAGGCAATGTAGTAATTGCCTCATGTATACTGACAACCACTTAGCCTAAAACAAACAAATTCCCTATGTGAGAGATGTAATTACAGTATGAAATTGGAATCAGTTCATGTAACAACAAACTAGACATCAAACAGGTTTTCAGCACACACACTTCACCTCTCACACAAAATGAGGTCATGACACATAAACCCACATATGCGAAGGTACTCACTAGAAGCCCACCAAAAGATCAGAGACCTCCCAAACATAAACCACTTGCACACACTGCTATACAAACAGAAACCACTACACATAATAACACATATACCAGTGTCTCAGCAAATAAACCCCTAAGGCAAAACACCTCAAAACATAATATCTTGGTCATAGGTGACTAAATAGTGAGACACACACACATGTCCCCCTCAGCAGGCTGGACAAGGAGAAGGTCATGGTCAGCTGCCTGTCAAGTGACAGGATCAGTCAAATCACACATGCACTCAAGTCACTCAACAACAAATACCGTTATGACTCTGTCATAGTCCATTTTGGGGTGAATGACTTGAGGCATACCTCCCTGGACTATATGAAGAGAGACAGGACTGACCTCTCAGATTATGTGTCCCAGGCAGGTATGGCTCTAGTCCTAAGCAGCATTCTGCCTTCGCTCAGCAGGATGCCACAATCTAAACAAAAAATGTTTGACTTCAGCAATTAGCTTAGCATTTGGTGTTAGTCCAGGGGGATTCAGTATCTGTCAGCCTTGGAAGACATGATTGACAGGTCATGCTGCTTTGCCATAGATGGTCTGCACTTGTCTCCTTTAGGCTTTTGGATACTGGCAAAGGCCCCTGCCTCACCCATAGTGACTTTTTTAGGAAATGGCAAAACAAAAAAAATTCAAATGTAACAAAATCCACTCGAGACAAACTCAAGGTACTGCTGCTTAATGGTAGGAGTCTGAACATAAAACTGCACTCCCTGGAAGCACTTCTCACCTTGGAAGATGCTGACATCTATGCAGTCACTGATACATAGTTCAAAGCCACAGAGAGCACCCCGGCAACACAAGGCTACAATGCCTTCCACACATTCAGACCTCAAAATGAGCATGAAAGAACCAAAGGTGGAGGTGTATCCATCTTCATTAAAGCCAAATACACCTCAAGACTGATCAAACAGTACAACTGTCTCAAAAGTACTCCATGTCCAATTAACTGTAAGCAAAATACCCTACTACATCATTGCTAGCTATAGGTCTCTCACCATGAACCAGGAAAAGCACACCTCCTACATGGACTTATTGGAGTGACTGCCATACAGCCCAACACCTTAATCATGGGAGATTTCAACTATCCTTGCATCGACTGGGTGACATACATGAGCATGAACATGCTTGCCCAGAGGTTCCCGAACTTTGTCAGTACAAATTTTCTGGAAGAGATAGTCTGCACCCCCATAAGGGGCTCAAATGTTCTAGATATAGTACTCACCAACATGGGGAGTCACCGCAATCCCTCCTTTCTGATGCCCTCTCTGGTATGGTGTGACCAGAAATCAGATTAATTCAAAGTAACTGATAACCATATAGCAGTGCAGCACTTAGTCCAATAAAGGCTTGACCCTTCCACAACACTTCAGGAATCCACGCCAAAAATTGTAGAAAATCTTGATTTTAATAAAGGATTTAGCACTTTTATTTCAACCACATGAAACTTCATCAGAATAACAATACCTTAAAATACACCTGTATATATACAAAACAGTTTAATAGGATAGGTCCATACTATTTAAAACAAATGTTTCCCATTGGATAAAAGGACTTTCATTCACTACATACACTTCCCATAAAGACATTTATTGCACTTGTTCACAAATTAAAATAAGTGTTTACAAAACTCATAACATATAACACATTTATATTTGACACATATTATTTTTGTATTTCCCCAAAAAATCTGTAAATTATTTGTATGTTGAAGTTATATGTATAATCACTGATGATATTTTATATATATGTTTTGTAATGTTATTTCTCTATACCAAGGATCTCATTTTCAAATCAGGTCCAATGGATAAATGGTCATTTAAACCAGGACTAGTACATGCATCCATTTGCAGTTGCCATATTAATTCACGGTATTCCAACTTAGTTTCCCAATCACTACCCCATCTGAAGGGCATTACTTGTTCTATCACCCAAAATTTAAATTCAGCTTGATTGCATACCATAACATGTCTGAATAATGCATTTGTCTCCTTTTTCTTGTTGATGTCATAAACATGTTCGTAAATTCTATGCTTTAAACATCTTTCAGTTTTCCCTATATAGTATGCATAACATTGAATACAATAAGCTAAGTAAATCACTCCTTTCGAGTAGCAGTTGAAATATCCCCTAGCTAACATTCTTTTATTATTATTAAGACTAGGTATACAGAGTTCACTTTTATTGGACACAAAAGCGCATTGAGAACAGTGCCCACAAGCAAACATACCTAGCCTTTTCCTGGCCCCCTCTCTATTCTGGTCGGCACCACGTTCAAACACATTTTTCAAATTTGCCCCTTCCTATAACTAAATTTAATGGGGGTGTTAAAACTATTCGGCATAATTCTGAAAAAATTCCAATATTTAAGAATAATCTATCTTATTTTGTTTGTGTCTTGATTGTATCGCACAACAAAATAGCGATTCTCCTTCATAACATTCTTGGGGGCTGTTACCGCCCCCCCCCCCCATCTTCTTCCTGCAGAACTATATTTATTTCATTATTGTCAGTGTTTAACAATATAACATATTTTGTGCCCCAACCTGAAATAATTTCACTTTTAATGGGAGCAATAAGATCTTGGGGATATTCCCTAACTATAAATAACTTTTCAATAAATTTAAGTTCTTCCAACAAGTCCTCTCTCAAGGATGTCATAAGGGCTGCACGGACCATCTGTCCTTTGACAATGTTCTTCTTTTGACAGTGTGGGTGGTTACTACTGTAATGCAAATATGTGTTTGAAAAATGTTGTTTCCTAAAGATCCTAGACACCGTTCTTTGTTTATAAGGGTCT
Organism: Protopterus annectens; assembly: GCF_019279795.1. Classification (NCBI taxonomy): domain Eukaryota; kingdom Metazoa; phylum Chordata; order Ceratodontiformes; family Protopteridae; genus Protopterus; species Protopterus annectens. The sequence continues at coordinate 1,911,177,670 of NC_056737.1, forward strand.
TTGGTAATCTTAACATCTAAGTATTCAACACTTGTCAAACCCACCTGATGGGTAAATAACAAAAATTCAGTTCTTGACCCAATGTAATCCATAAACTGTGAGACAGCTTCCAGTGGTCCTTGTCATACCAATAGTATGTCATCTAAAAAAATGGAAGTATCCCTAAATGTGTTGATAATATTCAGAAGTGAAAACATAATGCTTTTCCCAGTACAACATAATAACGTTTGCATACACTGGGGTGCATGAAGCCCCCATTGCCACTCCCTCAACTTGTTTATAATACTTCCCCTGAAAAAATATGAAATTATTTCTTAATATAATTTCCATATTCTCCATGACCAGCCTAAGGTCCATAGCTGACAAGAGACCCAATTCTATAAGCATTTCCTCGAACCAAAGTAATCCAAGATTTTGGGGTATAACAGAGAATAAATCTTTGACATCAATTGTGACAACGATTAAATTGTCGTTATAAACTATTTTACTGATTTTGTACAAAATGTCCCAGAAATCAATCAAAATGTGGTCACACAGGTCATAGAAAGATTTCAGTTTGGTATCCACATACATGGCCAATGGCTGAGTCTTAGATCCACCCAATGCAACTACAAGCCTAAGTGGAGGATTATTAACATCCTTGTGGGTCTTGGGAATCCCAAATATCCCTGGTATAACAGGTATGCTGACACTAAGAAAACTATATAACTGCTGATCAATAGCTCCTTGGAGTAAATTGTCTTCCACTACCCAATCAATCCGTCTATAGGCCACTTCAATTTCACCCCATGAAACCTGTGAATACCTCTCTTCCATACTGAGTAGCACAAGCATTTTTCCACAATAATCCCATTGCTCATTTAATCCCACCCTACCACCCTTGTCAGGCTTCATGATCCTTATTTCTTTGTTGTTAACCAGCATCTCCAACAAATTCCTTTCATCTTCCAATAAATTCCATTTATACCATCTTTTGGTGTTATTTAACTTCATTCTCAACAAGGGTTCCAAAGTTATTAATAACTGGGTAGAGTGGGGGATTAATAATGCTCTTCTTATGTAACTTATCACAAGACAATACAGTGGGTACATCGGAAAACAGTTCTCTCAAATTTAGATTCCTCATAAACATCTTAATATCCAGTATGGTCTCACTAAACTTCCCCTTTTTTGCAGGAACAAAAGTGAACCCTTTCTCAAAAGGTTTAAAGTGTGTCACTTCTAAGGGAATATCAGTGTAATTAAAAATATGACAACCTTTGTGTGTATAAATACACCCCTCATTTTTAATATCTTTATAATTCTCACTTTCAACTGTATTTATGTCAGCCAAAATCTCACCTTCATTAAAAATGTTTACTCTTAAGTAGCTCTCCTTCTGTTCCCCTGTCCTCTGTTGTAATTGTTGTAACCCCTCCTGTGGGCTACTTGGGCATAGAAGGGCTGTACCTCCAAATTCTGGATTCTCATAAATCTTCTCGGGGGAGGTCTCCCTAAAGGGGCATCTTCATATGTGTTACCATCGTCACTGTTATTTCTATTACCAGCACCATTGGTATAGTTAACTCCCCTATTGGATGCTGATATCTCTTTAAGTCTTTAATTAGTGTATGATGTCACATTTCAGTTACTATTTAAACTGTTGGGTTGTTATTAACTTTTGTGTGATGAAGTTCATATATTTGATGTGAATGAAAGCACTCACATAAACTTGTGTTTTATGGAGATTTCCACTGCCTCTGTTATCATTTACCAGGCTATTCCCTCAGAATGCTTTGGTAATGAAACCATTAATAATATTGGTGATAGGTACAGCTCATCAGCTTTTGAAATATCATCTAAGAAAAAACTAACAGATTTGCTTAAAGTCCAGGATGTTGCATACTATATGCACATGCCATGTCACTGCTGACTCATTGCAGACATTTGGAGGTGGCAGCTAAACATACCTGCCCAGGTACATTGGTACAGCCATTGCTGGGCACCAAGCTTAACAGCAGCTATTGGGTGTTTGGTGGGTGGGTTGCTATAGAGGTAGAAGATGACTGCGGGCATACTATTAGGGATTACACTTCACTAGGTAGTCAGTACCATTATATTATTTTTCACATCATGGTAACCAGGGCCATTATGTCATGTGGTCACTTCTTAATCATCCCAAGGTATTCTGTCTTAACTGCTTCTGTAACTCTCCTACCTGACAGAAAGTAGAACCTTTTTTTGGACTCCTTGGAATATTGCCATCCTTCTTTAGACTTAAACAAAACTTCCATTTGAACCTGCATCCACAATTGAGTTGAAGTATCTTTATTGGAAAACTTTGTTTTTGGTGACAGTTCCACTCAAAGAATTTTAGAACCTCGTGCCCTTTCCTTTAAAGTCCCTTGTCTGGTTTTCCACAAAGATTGAGTGACTTTTAGAACAAATCCCTCTTTTCTCCCTAATGTGGCTTCTGAGTCATTACTCAACCAATTTGTCAATCTTGTTTTCTTTCACCGTTTTGCTTATAAGGGAAAGTGTGTGTTATATCTTCCGGGACATTCAGCAACAACTCAGATACTATTGCATTTCACTAAGAACATCAAAAATACACAACAATTTTTTTTGTATCCTTCTCCGTGGCAAGATTGGGTAAAGGAGTGTCCAAAGTAACTCTTTCAAATTGACTATCTGAGTTTATTTTGTATGTTTATAAGGGAAAGGGATTTTCTCTGCCCAGCAGTCCTAAGGCTCATTCTACTAGATCAGTTGCTACTTTAACTGCCTTTTTCTCCAAAGTACCAATTGGTGATATTTGTGTTGCAGCTGTAAGAGTAAAGACCAGGTTAAAATGGACTTCAGTGGATTTTTTCTGAAAATGTAAAATAAATGTTCTACATTTCAGTGTGTACAGTGCAAGCAGTTAACTAACTTGGCAAAAACATATAGCTTGGCATTCATTGTTAATAAGAATCAGAAGAAAAATATTTTATCTCTTATAAACTATGCAGCTTGTGAAATTCATTATCTACAAGCAGGTCAAGACGAACTCTTGTATACAGCTGTGTCTTATCAATATGATATGCAAGATAGGCCAAGGACAAAAGGAGTTATTCTTCAAGAACAGAATGTTTAAGATATGGAAAACAAATTGTCAGCAGACCAGCTTGAGAGGAAAGACTTATTATTCTGGCAAATTCTCAAAACTGCAGATGCAGGCAGAAAAGACACTATAAAGATTGGGAATTTTTCTTTTGTATGAGACTTTGATTATTCTAAGCTGAAGTACATTTTGATGTATATACCTTTCATTGTTAAACTAGATGTCAACCTCGTGTGCAGTAAATTAATTTTGTAACAGCAGAACTGTCAGTGTCTTCATTGAGTAAAGGTACAGACTGACTAGTGTAGTACAACTTTAACTTAGTGCCGGGACCAGTCCAGTACAAACAACCGGGGGGGGGTGACCTGAAGAGGTGCTTCTCACAGTACGACATTCCAGCGCAGACCTTCTTAGAATCGATTCTTTTCTTCCTAAAACTTTTTCCATTGAATGGAGGGCAAACACTGCAGCGCAGTACAGGGCAGTACAGTAATTCTCCTTTTGAGAGTTGGTGATATACGAGGTCCAAATTTTCCACTGCCGAAAATTTCTCTCACCAGCACTAAAGACAGCAGAAAATTCTCCTACAACTGATCTCTGTGTCAAGACTGGCCACCTTGTCCTGAACATTTGTGACTCACAAAAAATGCCAAGTCAGAAACAGTTAAAAAAGCATCTATCAAAACAACTTTTCAGGTTAATACCACTTATGTGGAAAGGTTATATTATTGTACATAATGAAGATTTTGTTTGTTATTGTACTCACTGTACTCATTGGAGCCCTTGGGGTAGTGTCAAACAACAAAAATGCAAGTTTGGAAAATAAACAATGACAATAATACTCTAAAGCTAGGTTGGCATGAATGCTCAAAAATAAATCTTTTTTGTGGGCAAAAACAGCAGGACAACTTCACTTGTCCATCTAATGCTAATTGTACCTTTGGGCATATAATAGTTCCCAGTAATGTTACCTTTTGGTCTGCGGTTATGGGTCATTATTACATTCAACCAAATAGTCCTAAGGTAGCCCTTGAATTTGATTCCAAAGTTTCTATTAAATGTTGTCAATTTTTTATATTTTATTTGAGAAAAGGAAAAAATTCATAGAAATATCCACCATCAACACGACGGCTAGTCTTCACTTATGTGAAGAAATGTGGTAATCCTAACATACAGGGAATTAGTATTCCTCCCATTAATACAAAAGTACAACTAAATTTTACTACTGGAGTTTCTGTAATATGTACTAATACCACAGTCATATTAGGCAGCATACATTGGGCATATGTTCTATCAATATTAACAGGTAAACCTACCTCTGTTCATACAGACCATTTGGTTAAAATTCCTTCTACCTGTAAAAAGGTAGGCAGACAGTATCAAAAGGTTGTAGTACATTTTAACATCACATTCCCAGACACATGCAGGTGCTGATATAAAAGAGCTTGGTATGATATTCTGCTAGGAGGCCTAGGCACAGGCATTGGAGCTATTAATGCAGCTGATGATGAAATTCTAACTAATCGTTTAAAAGTAGTGGGGGAAAATATCTCTTAGATTGTGCATTTACAAGCATCTTGGAATCCAGCACAATATAAATTATCAGCATCAATCTTTAGACAATTATGATGCTATGCAGCTACATCAGTTGAAATTTGATGATAACATGACAATTTTTGTAAATTGGACAAAATGCACTATGCAATCTTTGTATGTAGAAATTCAAAAAAATAAAATTCAAGCTGAACTTATGTTACAAAATGAAAATGTTTGGCGACAATTGTTTAACAAATGGATACCTGATACAGATTGGATTTAACTATTTACTAAAGTAACATAATGTACTCCACAACACTGTACAGGAGAGTTTATACATTATAATGTTACTGATACCACTATTATTTGTCAATTTACTGTGTTACCTATGATATTTCACGTACCAGAAGGGTATGAGTATTGGTTGCCACAATTTGAAGGTAATTATATAGATATGAGAGGAAAAACACATACAATCGAGTATTGTACACAGACTCGAAATGAACTAATCTGTGGCTAGCATTCGCCTGTCTATGAACCATGCTTACTGCAGCATTCTGTTAATTTGTGTAAATGGACTATTATGCCTTCTTCTTTTCAAATGTTCATAGACGTGGCTCCTCAGCATATTTGTCTGGGTACAGATCAAGACATAGGTCATAATTTAAAATTACCTTTTGTAGGATGTTTATCACATGTTGATTTCCTTAAATGGAATAATAAGAGCAATGTGTTTAATGAACCCATAGAAGTGAATATTTCCAAGAACTGGAATTATGACTTAATACAGCTTCCCATTATATCTGTATCCTTGGATAATTTAAAAAAACATAATGAACAATACTAAAATTCTCAGGGAGTATTTGAATAAAAGAAATTAAAGTATTCTGTATTATGAGGCATTAAGCATCATTGCAAAAGATAAATTACTTGGTTTGGCTGAAAATACCAAAAAAGACACAATTGGTGGGATATCTTTACTGGTTGGTCAAAATCAGGAAAAAAAACTGTTGAGTTGGTTGATACATCCTATATTAGTAGTGTTAGGCATTATAGTCAAACTAACAATCTGGAATTGCTACTTAAGTTGTCATTTGCAAAAAACTTATAGAATTCAACAAATCATGATGGTTAACCTAGATAAACTGGGAAAGGTTTCAGTGTGTACAAATGAAGTTGAAAATGAACAGTCATTTTCCGCTTTTTAAAATGAAAAGAGGAAATTGTGAGAGTAAAGAACAGGTTAAAATGGACTTGAGTGGATTTTTTCTGAAAATCTAAAATAAATGTTCTGCATTTCAGTGTGCACAGTGCACGCAGTTAACTAACTTGGCAAAAACATATAGATTGGCATTCATTGTTAATAAGAATCAGAAGTAAAATATTTTAACTCATAAACTATACAGCTTGTGAAATTTATTATCTACAAGCAGGTCAAGGCGAACTCTTGTATGCATCTGTGTCTCGTTAATATGATACGCACGATAGGCCAAGGACGAAAGGAGTTATTCTTCAGGAACAGAATGTTTAAGATATGGAAAACAAACTGTCAGAAGACCAGCTTGAGAGGAAAGACTTATTATTCTGGCAAATTCTCAAAACTGCTGATGCAGGCAGAAAAGACACTATAAAGATTGGGAATTTTTCTTTTGTATGAGAGATTTTGATTACTCTAAGCTGAAGTACGTTTTGATGTATATACCTTTCATTGTTAAGCTAGAAGTCAACCTCATGTGCAGTAAATGAATGTCATAACAACAGAACTGTCTCAGTGTCTTCATTAAGTAAAGGTAGAGACTACCTGAATAGTGTAGTACAACTTTAACTTAACAGCAGCTACTTGGTCTAATATCCATATATTCACATGACATTACAAGATGGACCTGCACTATAGGCCCAGAGCATCCTTTGGGTTAGCTATCCTCTGAAATATCCTTCTGTGACACCAGGGAAATAGTTCCAGTCCAGCTATATGGAATTTTGTAAATAATTATATGTCACTTGAAAATATTAATATGATTTATATAGAAATCTGACACTGCCAGTCCAGCTATCTGGAATTTTGTAAATAATCATATGTCATTTGTGAATATTAATGTGATTAATTTGCTTGTCTGACAAATGTAAGAGAACTATATGTTATGTGTATATTAAACTACTGGTGCAGAAGTGTGTGTTGAACTGTATGTTATATACTGAGCTTCAAGAATGTAACCACAGTGTACCCTTTTGGAAAATAACAGAAATGTATACCTATGCAAATGTATGTAACTTGCAAAACTTCAAGAAAATTACAATGTGCTATAAAGTTAGTTAATACAGCAAGAATACAGGATGTCTAGAGCTAGACATTTCTCCCATTGTCTTGAAACATAAATAATTCCTAGGTTTCAAATGTAAAGTGCTTTTATTGCTGTTTGACTTCCTAGCAGCTGCACATCTGACAGATAAGTATTTTTGACACAGACATGTTGGTTTCTGTTAGCCTGGGAACTGAAGGCAGGAGGCAAAGAGTGATGTCATTCAGTTGACCCAACAGTAACGTTTTGATATTAATTTGGGAAGTCTCTTAGGGACTGTGCATTTTGTATTTGTCTTTGGACGTGGAAACGTCCTCTCATCAGCACTTGCCTTTCTAATAGTAAGTAGCCAGGGTACAGTAATCTCTCTTAGGTATAGATAGGGATATAGTAAAGATTAGTTTGGATGTTTTCTGTATTTATTTGAGACTGTCCTGCAATGTTGTTTTAAAATATTTTCTGTGATTCTGAACTATGTAGTCACTGTGTTGAGTTACTGAGTATTGTTTTGTACTTTTATTATTTATTATTAAATATATTTAAATCTTTTAATTGTGGCTGGTTTATTTAGAGATTTTATGCTCTTAGAGTACTTGCATATGTATCTGGTGACACTGTAAAGGACACTCGTAAATAGCCTTGCCCTTCGTCACACTTACCATTTGGATAATAGTAACATTACACAGTAGAATTGGTTACCCTTTGTAAGGGCCTTATAGTAGCTGATAAAGAGCTGGTTGGTGGTAGTGATAACTAACATTTAGTCTGGGAAGAAGGGGACATAGCTAGTAAACCTGTGCCATCCTTTCCCAGGAGTGTGTGTGTTTGTAAATAAATCAAATCTCAAAGTGTATGTGTCAGCTACTTGAGCAGGGACATGAAGCACTGGTTGGACAGAGAGGGTGCTGGAGGTTTTGGCTTGACTGCTCAGCTGAGATCTTAACCTTATAGCTGTACCAGTGGTGAGTCTTATTGGGGATATGGAAAAAGAGGGAGAAACCAGCCCCAGACTGACTGTGATCTCTGTGTGCTCTTAAGGGAAAATGTACTTTACTGTGTGTGTGTACTTGTCATCCTCCCAATGTGTACGTCCCTCAATGGTGCTAGTGCTGAGGATTGAGGCTCCTTCATTACTGGGCCAGTGCAGGGGCATCACATATTAATTGTTTGGCAGTGGTGGGATAGGCTCATCACATATTAATTGGTTAATAGTGGTGAGATAGCCACATCACATCACATATTAATTGGCTTGTAGTGGTGCGGATATTGAATTCCTGTAGCCTGTGCACAGTGGTCACTGAAGGTGTTTGCACTGTCAATCACCTATGCAGTGGACATTCAGAGTTCATATCACAATTGTTTTATTTTTTTTTGTTAGCTTAGTCAGGGAGAACAGGCAAGCATGTCAGCAGAGGAGTATGGCAATCTGACAAGGAGCCAGTTGGCTGAGATGTGCCAGGCTAAAGGACTGGTGCATGCCAACCTGACTAAAGAAGACATGATTGCAGCTTTAGTAACAGCTGCATCACAGAATAGCAACCAGGAGGACAATCAGACTGGCCTTGGAGCTGTACAACTCTCAGAGAATGGACAGCTCAACCGTTCCAGAGAGGACCTAAAAATCCATCTGGAGTTAAAGAGACTTGAGCTAGAGGCCAAGCATTTGTAAATAGAAGCAGCAGAGAGACTGAGCTGTCTAGAGACTGAGGAAAATGAGAACTGCGACACCTGGAAACTGAGGAGAATGAAAGGCAGAGACAACATGAAAAGGAGATGCTGACTCTTTGCCAGAGTCATGGAGGTAATGGGGAAGGGAGTAACTGAATCCCAGAAGCAACAAAAGTCAGTAAATTTCTTCCACAATTTACAGAGGTGGATAATTTTGATAGTTTCATTCATATGTTTGAGAGGGTATGTAAACAGAATAATGCTGACCAAGGCTCTGGGTACAGTTCCTGACCCCCTTAGTCCATGGTAAAGCTGTAACTGTTCTTTCCAAACTGTCTGACACTGATTATTTAATTTGTAATGCTGTAAAGAACTGTTTGCTAGAATGTTTTAAGTTAACACCTGAAGCTTACAGAAAAAGTTTTGTGAGCATAGAAGCAAGGCAGATGAAAGGGTGTGTGAATATGTTGCTGAACTAAGCACTTATTTTCATACGTGGGTGAGTGGATGTCAGGTCACCACTTTTGAAGGGCTGGCAGACCTCTTGGTGAGTGAGCAAGCCCTCAGCACTTTGCCTGAGGACATGAGAATCTGGTTAGCTGATCGGCAATGCAATACTGTAGATGAGTTGGGGAAGAAGGGAGACCTATACCTAGCAAGCAGGGCATCACTCCAAAGGACACCCAGTGCTTCTCATAGGTCTAAGGGAACCCATGGTGGGCAGCTCAGATTACCCCAACAGAGTCCAGCAGTAGCAGGGGAAGCTCTTAGTGCAGGTACACTTCCAGGGCCAAGGGTTAAATGTTTCAAATGCAACTAGCGGGGCCATGTAGCATATAGATGATATAGATATCCATGAAGGCAAGGTGGGGAACAAAAGGTGGGAGAGCCAGTAAGTGGGAATGACAAAAGGCCAACAGTAGGTTGTCTCGAGACACCAAGGGTACCAAACTACCACCCTGCAAATGTCCTGATAGGGAATGATTTTGATAATGTAGTACTGTGTGTGCATGCAGTTACAAGTAGTCAGGCTTAGAGACAACCATGTGGGTCTGGTAGCCTGGGGGAGGCCCAGACAGACCACACACTTGCTGCTAGGACTGATGAGGTGGTTACTTCAGGGAAGGGCATACCCTGTAGCAGTGAGAGTGAAGGTGAGGCATGGCTGCTTGTGGGTACTGATCTTCCCTTGGAGAGAGTGACTGCAAGGGCAGAGGTGAGTAGAAGTACCCAGGCTGACAGTGAGGGATCGCTTTCAGAGGATACCAGAATTCCTGTGGAAGGGTTGCTGGGAAGGGTTACAAAGAGAGAGTTGAGACAGACTCATCTCTCAGACCCCACATTACAAGGCCTGAGGGAGATAGCTAGTGAGGCACCTTATTCTCAAGGGTAGGGGGAATCTGTATACTGGGACAAAGGGTTACTGTACAGGGAGTGGACCCCTGAGGGAGGGCTAGAGGGTGAGAGAATACAGCAGTTGGTAGTGCCCAGAACCTACTGTCTGCCACTTCTAACCATAGCCCATGATATTCCCTTTGCAGGTCATATAGGCATAAAACATACAAAGAGACATATTATGCAGAAGTTTCATAGGCCTGGGATTTCCAGAGATGTAACAGGGTACTGCAGGACCTGTGAGCAGTGCCAAAAGGTAGGCAAGGAAGGCGACAAGGTGAAAGCTCCTTTGATGCCTTTGCCTGTGATTGAGGAGCCATTTCAGAGGGTAGCTATGGATATTGTGGGGTTTCTGAGTACCCCAAGTTCCACAAGGAAAAAGTATATCCTAGTGGTAGTAGATTATGCTACCAGATACTCTGAAGCAGTTGTTCTGTCCTCCATTGAGGCAGAAAATGGCAAATGCTTTGTTAGAGATTTTCAGCAGGGTAGGTTTCCCAAAAGAAATACTGACTGACAGAGGTGCCAATTTCATGCCAGACTTGCTGGCTTATCTGTGGAAGTACTGTCAGGTGAAGCACCTAAAGACCACCCCCTACCACCCCCAGACTAACAGTCTTGTTGAAAAGTTAAACTCTGTACTAAAGACGAAACTACGGGCATTTGCAGACCAGTTTAAGAGAGACTGGGACAAATATTTGCCCCATCTGTTTGCTTACTGAGAGGTTCCCCAGGAATCCACAGGTTTTTCACACTTTGAGTTGTTGTATGGGCATAGGGTGAGGGGACCTTTAGATTTGATTCAAGATGAGTGGGAGGATGTGTGAGAATCCCACAAGGAGTCTGTTGTGGCATATGTCCTAAACTTCAGGACAAGGCTCAGGGAACTCATCGGCTTGGCACAGGAGAACAGAAGCCCAACAGCAGAAAAAGGTCTGGTATGACATGAATGCTTAAGCTAGAGAGTATGCTGTAGGGCAGTAGGTAATGGTTCTCATTCCTGTCAGACACAACATGCTGCAGGCAGCTTGGGAGAGACTCTACAATGTGGTAAGGAAGGTCAGTGATGTTAACTACATGGTAGAACTGCTAGGTAGGAGGCAGGGGCACAAACTGTACCATGTTAACATGATGAAACCTTACCACGACAGGGAGCTCCTTCTGCTTAGTATTTGCAATGCAAGGCAGGAGGAGTCTGAGGAGGATTTATGCCTACAGGAAGCCAGCCAGAAAAATCCCAAATTAGTATGGTGGAGCCTTGGGTTGCAGGCATATGATGGGACAGTGTAGCACTGTACTGGGGTTGGCAATGCCAAGGCAGCTGGTATCTGAAGACAGGGAAACTAGTACGGTATCCCCAGACAGTCAACCCTCTCAGGCAATGTTTCTCAAGGGTCACTTGAAAAACTAACTTTAGTTTTCGGGGAAGACACTAATGTGACACCAGGAAAATACTGCCAGACCCGCTATCTGGAATTTTGCAAATAATTACATGTCACTTGAAAATATTAATATGATTTTTATAGAAATGGACACTGTCAGCCCAGCTGTCTGGAATTTTGTAAATAATGATATGTCATTTATGAATATTGATGTGATTCTTATGCTTTTTCTACAAATGAAAGAGAACTATATGTTATGTGTATATTAAACTACTGGTGCAGTAGTGTATGTTGAATGGTATGTTATGTACTAAGCTTCAAGAATGTAACCACAGGGTACCCTACTGGAAATGAACAGAAATGTATACCTAGCAAATGTATGTTTTAATAGTAGAAGTTGGAACATACAGAGTTAACTTGCAAAACTTCAAGAAAATAAGTGGAAGTTGTTTTACAATGTGCTATAAAGTTAGTTAATACAGCAAGAAGAGAGAATGTCTAGAGCTAGACATTTTTCTTATTGTCATGAAACAGAAATAATTACTAGGTTTCAAATGTAAAGTGATTTTATTGCTGTGTGACTTCCTAGCTGCTGCACATCTGAGAGGTAAGTATTTCTGACACAGAGATGTTGGTTTCTGTTAGACTGGGAACTGAAGGCAGGTGACAAAGAGTGATCTCATCCAGCTGACCCAGCACTCTCAGAGACTGTGCATTTTGTATTTGTCTTTGGAACTAGAGACATCCTGTCATCAGCACTTGTCTTGCTAATAGTAAGTAACCAGTGTACAGTAATCTCTCTTAGATATAGACAGGAATATAGTAAAGTTTACTTTAGGTGTTTTTTTGTATTTATTTGAGACTGTCCTGTAATGTTGTTTTAAAGTGTTTCCTGTGATTCTGAACTCTGTAGTCACTGTGTTGAGTTATTGAGTATTGCCTTGTTCTTTTATTATTTATTATTAAATATATGCAATCCTTTTAATTGTGGCTGGTTTGTTTAGAGATATTTAAGCTCTTACAGTACATGCACATGTATCTGGTGACACTGTATAGGCCACTCATAAATTGCCTTGGCCTTGGTCACACTTATCATTTGGATAATAGTAACATTACACAGTATAGTTGGTCACCCTTTGTAAAGGCCTTACAGTAGCTGTTAAAGTGCTGCTTGGTGGCAGTGATAACTACCTTTTAGTCTGGTGGGTAGAAGGGGGCATAGCTAGTAAAGCTGTGCTAACTTTTCTCAGGAGTGTGTGTGTGTGTGTGTGTGTGTATAAATCAAATATCAAAGTGTGTGTATCAGCTACTTGGGCAGGGAGATGAAGCACTGGTTGGACAGAGAGGGTGCTGGAGGTTTTGGCTTGACTGCTTGGCTGACATCTTAATCTTATAGCTGTGCTAGTGGGGAGTCATATTGGGGATCTGGAGAGAGAGGGAGAAACCAGCCCCAGACTGACTGTGATCTCTGTGTGCCCTTAAAGGAAATTGTATTTTACTGTGTGTGTACTTGTCATCCTTCCAATGTGTACGTCCCTCACTGGTGCTAGTGGTGAGGAGTGAGGCTCCTTCATTACTGGGCCAGTGCAAGGGCATCACTCCTTCCATGAGTCCTCTCAAGATTTATGGTAGCTGGGGACTCTGCCCAGTTTATTGTTGATAGATGGAAATGACAACATTGGATGCAAGCTGGACTTGCACTATAGGTCCAGAGCATTCTTTGGGTTAGCTGTTCTCTGGAATATCCTTCCATGGGTCCTCTCAAGAATTATGGTGGCTGGGGACTCTTTCCAATTCATTGTTGATGAATGGAAATGACAACATCAGATGCAAAAGGTATGTACGTACCATAATGATAGATCCCTATTGTCTGCTTCCATTCTCCTCCTCAGCTTCCCTCCCTCCATCCCCCTTCTAGTTGTCATATTCCCTTTTTTCCTGGCATGACTGCACTGACTTATTCATAGACTGGTCTTATCTCTGTCAGGTGTTGTTTTCCAGTACTCTTGGTCTTCTTTGCAATTTATAGCTATATGTGTTTTCTCTGGGAGGGAATATAATGTTTCTTATTATAGGAAATGGACAAGCTCACTCTGAGATAAGTTGGTATAAGTAGGGGATTATGGGTAAGGGGTGAAGCCTGAACCTTGGATTCAAAATCTGACAGCGGCCAAAGTCAGATCCAATCAGATCTGAAGTAATCATTTGTTTAGGAGGACAGAAGCAAACAACATGGATCTTTAGTTATGGTAAGTACACAGCTTTTGTTTTATCTGCCATGGAATACCCTTTTAAATCAGGATATATACCCCTCTTTTTGAAATGTTGTCACAAGAATGCCACACTGACCCTCCTAGCTGCTATGTAAATTTATTCATCCACCTTTCTCAGTGGTGTTTCCTGCAGCAGAACCACATCAACGAGCAGCATAGACAAGTGGCTCAGGAAAATAATCTGTTTAGCAAGGGACTTTCCATGCACTTACATAATATGTAGCAAACTTTATTCTCCAGTTCCCATAACAGCAATGAAATCAAACAAAAATAATAAAAGTATTAGCAGTGATAATGCTGAAATACCAAATCTGACTAGAACAATACTGCAATGTGAACAATAGTTTTATGCAAACTTATGATGAAGCTATGAGGGTACACCAAAAGCCCCTTTAGTCCCAGGCACCCACATAGAGCATGAGTGGAAATGGGATTTGTTTACTTCAAATTCAACTTTGTCTTATCTTACTGTGGGCTAAGATATACTTGAACTTATCACTCACCCAACTAAATGCAGCATACTCCCAATTTAGGCATAACTTAAGAGGAGAAATGCATAGACCCCCACAATATTGTACACCATGAGATACACTTGAACAAATCATCTACTGGTGAAGTCACAACAGATTACTCTTCAACTCTGATAATATACTTCAGATCCTCTCAAAAAAACAGATGGACAGACAGGACACCCCCAAAGAGGTAAATTTTGAGTGCAGGGTTGCAGTTGTTGGGGAAGACAGTCCTACACCCTCATTCTAATATACTCTGTCCTCCAACCTCTTTGGAGCACTTTAACTCTATTGTTAAGTTGGACAGGCAACAGTTTGTGTAACTTGTTTCTGTTTTCCATCCCTATAATGTGTATCCCTCCAGCTGCACTGCCTGGTGTCCTTTATCTTTTTAGTGCGTTGGGGCTTTTGAGGAGTAGCAGGTAGTGACCATACCTCATTCTATGAGTATGCCTCTGTCATTATGACATTCACCATTGGGCTTTGCCTTCTAGCCTGAAACCTGAGGCACTGCCTCCATGACGAATGAACCTCTGCTGCAGTGCTTTGTCCTGCCTTCATGGGATAATATTGTCAAATGTTGCTGTTTCAGATTGGCTGGCAAAAAAAAAATAATAATAACAGCTACTTCCCCTGCCTAATATCAGTGTAGCAGTGAAGTACAGTTGAGTTCAAAAGCCCCTGTTTCTAGCTTGTTTTATAAAAGGTACTCATGATTATTGCATCTTACAAGTAGGGCTTCTGAAGAGTCTGTGGGGGCAGAGACTGGTGGTCTTTCATCTTAGTGCCATTTCAATTTTGCTATAACATGGAATAAAGTTAGCATCTTAAATGATTCAAAAGCTTTAATTAATCCAAATAACACAGGTCACTGCAGCAGTAGTAGAAATAGTAGTCTACATAGCTCTGCAATTTAAAAGAGAAAATTCTGGAAAGTTTAGGTTAGCAAAGATGGAAAATGAGTGAGTAAGGTAGGTTAGTTTGACCTTGATACTTACTGCAATTCCCTATACAGCTATAACTTGATGTACTAGCAAGTCGTAATAATATTAAAGACATAGGACAGATCACCACCACCTCCTTTGTCATTCTAAAAACTTACTGTGTAATCTATATTTTTTAATTAAGGAAAATATTTATTTTTGGTAGCATACATTTTGAACGATTAAAACTGTATATATTTTTACTGTACAGCATTTTTAGCAGTAAAATGGTGGTTTAAGATTTCATGTTTTGGCAAAATGGAGTATAGTCTCGTTTAAAAATGACGGAGACTCATAATTGAGCCTGTGCTAAAGAGAGATAAATGACAGATACATCAAGGAGAGAGAGAGAGAGATTATTCAGAAGAGTGAGATGGATCATGGGCTATGTCTGAATTGCAGAGTTGTCACAGAGTCATTAGGAAAGTCTGGAAAATGTTTGAGGCTGGTTGTGGGAGTCACATGAATGTGAAAGAGTCTGTCATTGTAAACTGAAAACTTGTCTATAGAACAAACACAAGATGAAGTGTAAGACAACTGTTTTAATGCTAACTGCTTTCATCTTAATCGGATTTCATCAGAACAAGTAGTATGAACACTTGAGCACTATCTAAATAAAAATAGTAAACATTACATGACAACCAACCACCAGTGGAAAAATGTCAAACAAATCTTCAAAAAAACTTTTATCTCCTTTAGTGTGCTTTCAAATTCAGAAAACTTCTAAATGGAATGGTGTTATTCAACTTAAGGTGCCATCCTAATTTACATTCTTCCCATAGATGGATTTAGAGGGGCATTAGGGGTGCTACAGCTATTCCCATCAGTTCTTATGTTAAGAGGTAACCAAGTAACAAATCACAAAATTCTTCACAGGTTCATTGGTTGTATACTTGGCTAACAACCACTGGGGCCTTTACAAGCCTAGCCATGTATCCCAAGTGTATCCTGCAAATTTTTTGAGCCGTAGAGGTTATTTTAAGGTTCATAGGTTTATACTAGGCTAATGACCACCTGGGTCTTTATAAGTTTAGCCATGCAACCTAACCCAGTTTTGTCACAGAGTACCATAGGCACCTATATGGTAGGTTATGTTAGTAAAGAGGTAGCTAAGGATGATGTAAAGGGCTACATTAGTTGAGGATTAATTTACTTGCTGTCTTCCGCTGTCCATCAGAGACATGGGGGCAAGACCAGGGGTGAATTTGTGATTTCCCATCCAATGATCGAGGTTTTCTTTGAATAGGGTCAAGGATGAACTCTTGTTTCCCATGGATGGGGACCTTATTCCATAGTGTGAGGATCCTTTGAGACACATATTGGTCTCTACAATATATTCTATCTATGCCAAAGGCAATGTTCAGGTCCTTGGATCTAGTATTTCTGGTGCTGTTTATTTTGTTGATATGCAAGAGAGCCATCAGAGCTGGATATGAGGATGCCTTATACACCAGTCATAGATTGCCTCTCAGTAACCTGTATGAGACTTGAGTACATTGATAGGACCTTAAGGCAATCTGTGTAGAACAGGGTATTCATACCCTGGATTCTTCTTGTGAGGAACCTTTTTGGGCATTCCAACTCTTGCAAATGCCTGGTTAGGTACATATCAAAGAGGGCATTGTATTCAATGATGGGTCGGATAAGGGCTGAGCAGATCAGTACTGTAACTTCTTTGGGCCTGGATGCCATACCCTTGCTTATGAGTTGGGCTGCATAGAATGATTTTCTTACTGTCTTGGCTACATGTTGGTTGAAGGGCAGACAACTGTCTATATATGTCCCCCAGATCCCTAATTATTGGGTCAAATCTTAATGGTGTTTCCTCAATGAAGTAATTGGCTTGGGTGGATGATTTCCTAAAAGGTACTATAATGCAATTCTTTGCATTGAGTTTTCATCCTTGGCTTTGGCACCAGCCATTTGTTTGTGTTAGACCCTTTTGTAGGATGCCAGTGCCATGGGGGAATCTATGATAGCTTCCAGTTTAGAGTAATCTGCAAACTTGGTGAGCCAGAACCTTTGACATTAGCCTTGAATTCTGTGAGGTAGATGCCAAACAGGAGCAGGCCCAGTACAGAGTTCTGAGGTACTGTGCTGGTGACAGGGCTTCTGGTGGAGGGGGTCCCACCAACCCTGACTTCTTGGGTCTTATCTGTGAGCTAACCAGCAATCCAGTGAGCTATTTATGGATTTATGCCTAGTTCTGAGAGTTTGTAAGTAATACCTGAGTGGGATAATGTATCGAACACCTTGGCCAGCACCACACACCTCCCAAACTTATATATACCAACTCTGAGATCGCCATATCTCAGAGAAAAGGGAATATTCCAAGAAATAGCCATCTTGGACTTGGTATATGCAAGCCCATTTTTAAAACATTAATTCTCACTGAATTAGGTCCCAGCATTTCAAATGGTTACCTGTGTGCATCTGTATGTGTGTGTGTATGTATTTCCCAGATGATAACTAACATTTGTTTATCATCACATGCACTTTCTGGTTAAATGACTTGCTTAGAGTCACACAGTAGGCAAATAGAGATATGTGGCAAATGGAAGTAGAAAGAATTAAACCATGCACCCTTAACTACATAAAGGGTTTGATTCCCACAGTTCTCATTTACCTGCTGTGTGACTTCGAGCAAGTCACTTAACTAGGCAGTCCTTTGGGGCAACTGGAAATTTGAGCTAGGCACTTCAGTGGTCCCCTGGACTGTAATTCTAGTATCTACCTTCAAACCAGAGCAATTACAGTGTAAAGGAAGAAAATTTATTGTAGTAAACATGAGCACCATCATATGAGCCCTTATTCTTTGGGTGTTATCCTTGGTTTCCTTGTTTTGTTGGATGTTGATAGTGTGTTTATTTATTTTACATTTTTTTACTGGGAAAGTCTGACTGGGCAGTGCCCATTGTCAGCGGAGGCCCGGGGAGAAAAGAGTACATGCAGTAAGGCATCTGTTGACAAGGTAGTAAAATTATAAAGAAAAGTACATGCAATAAGACATCAGTTGACAAGGTAGAAAAAAAATATATGAATTAGCTTACATAAGGCAAATATCACATCATAAAGTTTGCAAGAAAATGCATTCCCTAAAGTTAGTTGACAAGGTAATAAAAGTTATAATGTACAGGATGTAGTTTACATGTCAAGATGAGCTGACAAAATATAGTAATAGTTTATCTATGCTTATATTGATAGAGGTAAATACATTTTGGTGTAGAAAATCCAGTGATAAACAATGTTGGGACATCTTCAGTATTTAGTACAATAGATATTGCTACTGCGAGTGCATGCAGATAACTGAGAAGAGTATCAGTGTGTATTTACAGATGGTTGGTGTGTGTGTGTGTGTGCGTGTGTGCGTGTGTGTGTGTGTGTGTGTGTGTGTGTGTGTGTGTGTGTGTGTGTGTGTGTGTGTGTGTGTGAGATGCAGAGAGACTAATCTAAGTTCATAACAGTGGGTGCTTCATTGGATGAATCTTAATGTAGGGGGAGAGAAGGATGGATGATCAAGGTTAGCCTGGAGTGTTACATGAACAGAGCCAAGTGTCATTAAGATGATTTTTAGTGTTTCTTTGAATTGCGTTGGGTTGGTAGTGGTTCTAATGGTGAGAGGTAGTAAATTCCAGGCTTTTGGCTACCTGGAAGGAATATAATGAGTCTCCAGCAGTATTTGCTGTTTTTATGACTCATAGTAATGCTTTTTTTGCAGAGCGACGAGATCGTTGGTTAGAGTATGGGTGTAGTGTGCCCAGGAGAGTAGGAGTTTTCTCAGGCTGATAGAATAGTTGGAGTTGAGGTATTTCTAGCTAGGATAGTTTTCTAAGCTTAAGGCAGTGGTGAGTTTTGTATTGGTAGCCTGTGGCAAATGTTTCTATTGTGTTGCAGTATGTTTCCAATTTTTCTATGTCAGACTTTTTTAGTTTTCTGAAAATTGGTGAGGTGTAAAGGAAACTTGACAGTAGATGGGTCCTAGCAATAGCTTCTCTAGAGGTGTCTGTTGGGAAATTTATATTTTTGTAGAGGCTTCCCAGTTTTTTGTGAAGTTTTTTAATAGCTTGTGGTATATGTATGTCAAATCTCAGCCTGTTGTCTGTTAGTACTCCTAGCAGTTTTGTTTGAGCTTTGGGGCAGATTATTGCATTGTCCTTAGCATGTAATATAAAAGTTAGGTGGAATTTCTGAGGATCTGGTAGGGTGAAATATCATGAGCTTAGTCTTACTAGGGTTGAGTATTAACTGTGAGTTTGATAACCATGTTTCAGTTTCAGTGAAGGACGTCTGAGTTATGTTATGGAGTTGCTGTAAGGTTGATATGCACATATAATAGTCGAGTCATCAGCGTACTGATTTGTGGTGGCTAGGGGGGTAGCATTACTAAGGTTGTTGGTAAACACTAGGGGACCAAGAATGGACCATTGTGGGACACCTAAAGTAATTGGGAGAAGAGGAGGGAGATCTTATTTCCAATTGATGTTCTGTTAGGTAACTTTGGAACCATGTGAGGGGGAATGGTTGAGTTTTAGGGTTGAGAGAGCAGTTAATAATTTATTATGGTTGACAGTGTCAAAAGCTTTTGACGTATCTATGAAAACAGATGCTACCAGTTTCCTATCATGTTTGTATTGCTTTACGGTGTCTGTGAAGCTAAGGAGAGCGTAAGTGCTACTATGATAGGATGTGAAGCCATGTTAGGATTTGGCTAGTAGACTGTTTGTTATGAGGTATTGCAGAAGCTGGGAATGTTTACACCTTTCCAGGATTTTGGATAGTGGGGATAGGATGGCTATTGGTCTGTAATTAGTGAGTTTAGTTGATTTTCTACTTTTATGTAAGTGTATTATTTGGGCGATTTTCCAAATGGAGGGGACATATTGCTCAGTAATAGACCGGTGAACTAGTATTGATACTGGATAGGCAATAGCTTCAGCTGCTATTTTTAGGAATTCATTTGGGAGGTTGTCAGCTGTGATTGTAGTTGGCTTGAGTTTTTTGAGTAGTTTTGCAATTGTTTTGGTGGTAAGGGGTTGGAAGGAAAAGGCTTCATTACCAAGGTTGGTTGGTGTAGGTGTGGTAATTTGTTTATTATGATTGTTTTTGGTCAATGCAAGGATACTTTCAGCAAAGTATGTGTTAAAATGTTCAGCGATATTACCTTGCTTGTTAGTCATAGTAGGAGAAGGGGTAGATGCTTGTCCTGATTGTAGAATGTTTTTATTGTGTTCCAGAATTTTTGTGGGGTTTTTTTGGTGTTTTAGTTAGATATTGGTGTAGTAGTTCATTTTATCTTGTTTGATTTGGAGTTTAGCCTTATTTTTAAGTTGTTGATAAACTGATTAGACTGGGTTTTGTTAGTATGCCGTACAGCCCATGCTTTATCCCTTATTTTGAGAAGGATTTTTGTTTCTTGAGTAGGCCAAGGGGTGTCGATTGACTTTACATGGATTGTTCTGGGTGGTGCTAAAATGTTGAGAATATTGAGGAAAGTGGTGTTAAAGTGTTCTGAAGAGGCATCTAGGGGTAGAATTTTGAGATGGGTCCAACAAAGATTCTCTAGGGTGTTATTGAGACCTTGGGGGTCAAAGTGTTTTTTTGTTACAGATTTGGTGATGCATGGGTTGCCTTGTGGGGTTGGTATGTTGCCTAAATGCTGTAAATAGATGGCTGTATGGTCACTGAAGCTGTCAGGTAAACAGATGGAGTTTTGATAGTTTCTTGGCTTGTTGGTCAGGATCCAGTCAAGAATGTACTGTTTATTTGTTTTTTTTATCTGTTCTAGTAGAGGATTGAATAAGTTGTGAAAAACCATAGAGGTTGATGTAATTACTGGGGTCATTAGAGTTACATTCTAGCCAGTCAGTGTTGAAGTCTCCAATGATGATAGTTTCATAGCTGATGTTGTTTGAAATATTTTGAAGGATGTGATTGATAATGGAAGTATTGTTTAT